>NC_065590.1:54595819-54898849 GCF_024542745.1 Macaca thibetana thibetana
TCCAGACTTATCATAACATGCTGAAATATGAAACAATAAGGAAAAGGGCAGAAGGAAGGGTAGAATATATGGTCTGCATACATCCTAAAACATTTCCTTAAAGTAGTAATTTTGCCTGAGAAGAATATGTTAAAATGCAAGCCAACGACACAGAGTATATTTTCCCCTCTTACTCCCTCCTCAAAGGCTGAGATGGCATCATGCAATTCTCACTCTACATTTCTTAGAACTTTTGAACCTGAATGATCCCGATTTCTACTCTGGACTTCAGGTTTATGAGTTAGCAGAAAGACATCCCCTCTAGCAACAGTTCCAAAGGATATAATTACAAATATAGCATAAGACCCTCAGCTTTCAAGACTTTTAACATTGTTGTTGTTTTTAGAAAGTAATTGGTTTTGCTTTTGCTTTTTATCCCCCTCCCAATGCCAGTGCAATCTATACTGCCTGCAAGCCAGACTTTAAATGAAGCAGATGCTCCAAGTTTAAACTTCGAGCTGATAGTAAAGTTGTTTCCTAGCAACACGAAGTTATGAAAACTTCAAGAGTGCCACTTGCTCAATACAGTTTGTCTCATTTAGTTTCATGCACTCAGTGGGTTATTATAATGTACTGAGTACCAAATCAAAATGAACTTGATCCTACATTAAAAGGAATGAAAAACCACTCCATTGATTTTGAACTAGTGACCTTTTCAAAATTCGGGCATACAAAATAAAACTTTATACGATACTTTAAAAGAAGATTTTTCAAAATGAAATTTGAAAAGGATGTTGTAGACTGGTGATAAGCTTAGGCCATAAATCTATCCAAGCAGATACGTTGTTTTAAAACACCTAGACTTTCTGAAGATCAGGCTAACCTGACCTAGGCAGAGGAAATGGTGTGTAATTAAAATGCCTTATAGTAGTGGTTCTCAAATATTTCGGTCTCAGAACCCCTTCGCTTTCTTAAAAAGTGTTAGACTATCAAAGTACTGCCATTTTATATGAGTTATGTATGTCAACATTTCATTAAAATTAAACTTAGAAATTTTTTGTCTTTAGTTATTTATTTAAAAATAAATAGTATGTCTTACAATAATATATATTTTAGAAACAGTTTTATTTTCAAAAACAAAAATAATTTAGTGAGATGAATGGCAATGTTTTACAATTTTACAAGTCTCTTTTAATGCCTGGTTGAATAGAAGACAGTTTGATTCTTAAATTTTTTTTTCAGCCTTTATTTGGTTGTGATATCACACATCACATAGCCTCTAGAAAATTCTACTATGTTATCTTGAGAAAATGAGTGAGAAAAAGGCAATTTTTCCAGTTCTTCTTTCACTTTCTCTTCTGTAATTAATTTGGGCCACATTTTGAGAACTGTTGGCAGTAAGCATGTTTCTTCAGTGTGTAACAGGATTTAAATGATTTCCTTTCTCATAGTCATTAACATTAGGCAGTATGGTAAAGTGATTTCGTTTCTGGCACTTAAAAGTCAGTTTGCCTGAGTTTGATTCTATTTTGACAGCTTGTAACTCTATAACCTTGAGTAAGTCACTCTAAAAGTCTCACTTGTATCATTTATAAAATGGGCTAATAGCAACACTAGCCCCACAGTGCTATAACAGAAGTAGGTAGGAAATAGACAACACAGCAGATTTTTTTTTTTCTCAAAAAAGTAACCACCCAATGATTATTGACTGTATCTCTGATTTTAAGACTTCAAGACTATCAATTAAGACTAAAACAAATATCTCAATAAGACACGCAGATAACCACCACTTTCACTCTACCTCATTCTTAAAAAGAGGAAATATCGTGAACTTGTGATTACCAGAGGCTAATACGCGTTTTTGCATTGAGAGTTGAAGTTTGATTTACTTCTTAATATCAAGGAAGAAGTATCTGACATGATGTTTGAATTCATTTGTATTTGCTTCTTTCCTAACAAAATATCTTTTAATATCATCTGGTAGAGAGAGGAATGAAGATGTGTGACTTTGCTTAAAGAAATAGTGAAAGTGAGTATTAATGCAATTTGAAACTAGCACAGAAATATGCATTTAGTTTTGATAAATGATTTCTGGTTGGTAGATTTATACTTGCTTCAACTTTTATTCTGGATTATATAGTGGGCAAAAATAAGAAATTATTATGGGCTTGAATCATACACTCACACTGGGTAAATTCCAACCACGTCATCAACTGTATATTCTTTTACAGTCACTGCAGGACTGATCACATTTGCAACATGAATATTATCTTTCATTCCATAATTTCAAAACACTCAGTACTACCTTGGTTCTCACAGCAATTTATAGCCAGATATGTGGTAAACAGTGTTTCCTTTTACCTTGGGAACTAGCTTAAGAGAGTAAATGAACTGAGATTGCATGAGGTCTTGCAAAGAGCCGATGGGGGAGTCCTGAACTCTACAATAAATGCCATTTCCCTCAAAGGAGAATAAATAGATGTTCTTGAAAATCAGATCTTTAAAACAGAGCCTTATATGTTTTTGGACTTTAAACATTGGTAAAATATAAAATGATATTCAAAAATGAGTTTAACAATTTAGCAACAATCATAGTCCATTCATATTAGGCATTTTAAAAATGTGCTACGGCTTGTTATACCAAATCAGTTTTGATAGGCTTTGTTAGATAAATTAGTGGTTAGTGGGAAGTTTGAGAGCTGGCAGATTTAGTGCATTTGGGAATAATATAAAGAAGTCTTAGGATGTCTGAGTACTGTGTTTGAGTGGTAATGGTTTAATTTTCTGCCCCACTGTGGTGGCTTTTTTATGACATTAAAGTGAAGAAGCAGAAAAAAGATCATTGGGCATCATCTCACTTGTCTTTTTCCTGGGGGAAATGAGTTGAAATACGGTGCTTTTCTTTAGCAAAGCATATTAGATTTAGCAGGCCTGTGTTCAAATTCTAGTAGCCAGCTTACAGAACAAGTGTTCTAAAATGCATTTCTGAACTTCTCTCAATTTCATATTCCTGTGTAACAGGATGATAAGCATAACTACCCTGTAGTCCAATTTCAAGAATCGAAGGGGTTAACATATATAATAGAGTCACCCAGTTCTCAAAAGAAACAATTCCTTCCCACATTCCCTTCCTTGCTTTTATTTTTTTTTTTTCACTTTCTTTACTACAGGTTATATCTTTTGCCTATTCTTGGTGTCTGTCCTTTACTACAGATACCAGTAGCAGTCATATTTCATATACCACTTTCTTTTGCAGTACATTTAAAAAATAAAATGTTGAAGCTGAAACTTGTTGAATTAAGCTATAATTTTATTATTACGTGTGTGTGTGTGTGTGTGTGCATGTTTGTGTGTTTTAAACCCATTGCTCAACTGTTTTGGTTAAGTTAAAGTAAGTATAAAATGTTTTCAAATATCAGCAATAGAATTATTACCATTTGAGGAATAAGGTATTATCCCAAGATGACATATCAAAGATCTCAGATAAGAACACTGAGACATTACATTAGCTTCTTTAAAGTCACAAAGCTAAGTGTCAAAGTAAGATTCAAAATGAATTCATTTGGTTTCAGTCTGGGCAGTTAACCATGCTTTTGGTTAGATATAAGCATATTTTGCTTTTGCTTGAATAGCTGTCTCCAAAAGATCAGAAAAACTAAAATACATTTGACATGCTCTTAATTTTACTGTGAGGAATACATGATCAAGAACCGGTCTCAGTTTAATAAAAATCATACAATAAACCACATTTCGGGACATGTACTAATGTCTCATAGGTAAAGTTGTGCTATAGTAAGATTTGAGTTTTCACTCACAGGACTAATCATCCCTGATGTCAGCCCATCCTGGGAAGAACTGCAGAATCAGGGACTCAAATCAGGAACATGAAAGATGTGCCACACTCTAAGCCCACGAAGGAGGGTCTTCTCTCTGGGCTTTTCTCTCTGTGATTTCCTTTTTCTGGAGCTTGGCCCGTAACTCTCTAGATGTGGTGGAAACATGCCACAGCCTAATGGAATCAGGCTAAAAGCTCTGAAGAAATGGAACTGAAGCAGGATATTTTCCCATCCCCTTCATAGGACTCGTGACAGGGATGCCTCATTTACCCATCCTGCAGTTTTCAATTCCTAGTAAGAGGGAGCATGCAAGCGTATAAGGCGGGAACTGGAATGCATGAACCCTGGAACCAGCTGGCTGCTTCAGCACTGGCAGGATTGAGCTCCACTCACTCAGACCTGCAGCAGTCCACCCCTTGTGGGATGGAGTGCATAGGTGAGCAGGTGCAGGAGTCAGGGTGAGTGCTTCTGGGTGCTGGCAGGAGCAAACACTGTGCAGGCCTCATGGCAGCATCTGCGGAGGTGCATGCGATCCCTGAAGCCCCAGAGGGAGAGTGTTACAGTGCTCTTTTAGCTCTTCCATCTGAAGATGGCTTAAGGGTGAACAGCTCAGTGGGCCTCCTGCGTTTTCACATCAGGCGGCTGCCCTCTGCCAGTGAGGGTGAAAGGCCAGTGTGACAGCCTTTTGTGTTTGTACTCATGGCACCCGAACTCTTGGCTGGTATCCAGGAGAAATAAGGTTGCACAAATAAATTAAAAGATGGTAAAGGTGGGGGATTTTATTGCCAATGAAAGTGGCTTTTAGTGGGAAGAGGAGCTGAAGAAGGGATAGGATGGAAGGTAATCTGCCCCTGAAGTTCAGCCATCTCCAGCTGGATTCTTCTCAAAGTGAGCCATCAAGCTGTTCCTCTAAGGTCAAGCTGGTTCTCTCCGATGTCGAGCCACAGTCTCTGATGTCCAGTCCCTTCTCCTCTTTGCTTGCTGAGTCTGGAGTCTTTATGGGCACAGGATGGGGGCTGGTGGGGCAGGCCACAGGTGATTTTTGAAAAGGCAACATTCAAGTGGGAAAACAAGGATGTAAATTCTCACTTTGGGCCACAATCTCAGGCTTTTCAGCTTTAGGGTGGGGCTTCACCAGGGACCCACACCTGTCTGCCTAGAATTTCTCTGCCTCCTCTCCCCATCAAAAGCTGGAGTTATCAGGCAGGCATACTTCAGAAAACTTCACAAAGATAGGTTATATATAGTTTGTGAGTTTTGAGAGCAGCTTTGGAGATAAAAATGAGGCATAAGTTATTCTCTGTGTTGTAATATCCTTCCTTTGTACAAAGTAAGCATCCTCAATTCTCAGTTAATCATAGCCCACACCTTAACACATTGTGAGTACAAGCAATATTAGCAGGAAATTTAAACTGAGAGTCTACACATTCAAGGAATCTATAAAATTTAAGTACATAAGCAAGTTAGGAGGATGAATAGAATACAAATATTATTATCAAGAGACAAGAAAGATTTCCACTTTGGGCCATGATGCACTAAGAAAGACTGGATTTATATTTCCAACTCAGATAACTAGAAGACTGAACAAAATATTACAGAATACAGCTTTGAGGCATTAAGCCATGCAGGGTTATGATACCTGAGAGAATGATAATATTCCCGAGAAACTACCTAGGGAAAAGATTTTCAACCTTGTACACTGTTGACATTTTGGGCTGGATAATTCTTTGTTGTAGGGAGCTCACCTGTACATTGTGGAAGGTTTAGCAGCATCCTTGGCTTTGGTGCTAGTGTAGTAGCACTACCCTAGTTGTAACAACCTAAATTGTTATCAGACATTGCAAATGTCTACTATGGAACAAAATCATTTCAGTTTGAAAACCATTTGCCTAGAAGTAGTCCCTGTGCTGCGGCATAAAGAAGGAAAATCCAAGCAGAACCAAGCCACCACACAGATTTAGGAAGACGGAGATTAAAGGTTAAAGAGGTCTGAGTAGCTAGAATTTATAAAACAGACTAGCAGTGAAAGGGGAGCTAAGAGAGAGAGAAGGAAAGAGCAAGCTCTAGAATCTACCTAGGGACCTCCTGAATCTAATCTGCACCTATGTGAGAGGAAATGACATGAGCAGGGAAAGAACTACTGGAACTAAGAAAGTGCAACAATTCACAGAGCCTGCACACAGCGGGGAATAGCAATTATTCCCATTAGCCAGAGCTGAAGACTTTAAAGACATGGAGAAATCTCAGAAGGGTGACACCTTAGTAGAAGGTCTAAATTAGCCCTCAATTAAAAGTTGGTCAAGATACACTCCAAAAAACTTAAAAGCAAGCATTTAACTGTTTCCAAGAACTTAATTATGCACCAGAACAAGTTACATCACGATATAAAGGAATACATCAAAATCCAACATTAAACATCATATTCACAATGTTAGGTATCTAATCACTAAAGCTGGAAAATCTGCCTCATAATCACAAGAAAATATAATCAAGAGTGACATTCATAAATAAGAGAGATGACACAACTGGCAATGAAGGACATTTGTAAATATGAAAACAATTATAAATATGTGCCTTATGCTTATATGTGCCCAATTAAAAAAATACGTGACAATGATAGAGAAATAAGAAATATAAAGCATTACCAAATAAAAATCTGTAAAGAAAAAAACACATACTAAAATAAAAAGTGCACTGTAGAGAATTAACAGCAGATTAGACATTACAGAAGAAGAGATCAGTAAAAATGAAGTCATAGGAAGGAAATGAGAACAGAGATCTAAAAACAAACAAAAAAAAAGAAGACAGGAAAATAAAAAGAGCCACAGTGATAATCATATTCTAACAAGTGTAATTAGATACAGAAGGAGAAAGGCAGAAGGCTAAGGATGGGAGTGGAAGGAAAGTGTAGTATCTGGAATAAGAATAGAGAATTTTAAAATACGGTGAAGACTATAAATCAACACATCCAAGAAGTTAAACAAACCCCAATCAGAATAAACACACAAAAAACAGTACTATGGCATATCAAAATCAAATTGGTAAAACCAGTAATGCAGAGAAAAATCTTAAAAGCTGCTAGAGAGGGAAGAAAAAATGACCTATTATGTGCAAAGGAGCAAACATAAAAGTGAAAAAACATTGTTGGCAAAATGTATGCAAGCAAGAAGAAAATATAGTAATATCTTTAAAGTACTGTGAGGAAAAAAAATCCAAAACTGTCAGTCTGACTGTTCTCTACTTGGCAAAATATTTTTCAAAAATGTAGTGAAAGAAAAATTATTTAGACAAATAACAATTGAGATATTTCATCACTCACAGATTGGAACTACAAAAAATATTAAAGGATGTTCTTCAGGCAGAGAAAAAATAAGATAGAAATTTAAATTTAGAAAGATGAATAGCAAATGCCATTAAATTATAATCCTAAAGAAAATGTAAAAGTTTTTTATTCTCATATTTAAATCTCTTTGAAAACAATTATGTGAACAAAAATAATACAAATGTGTATATTATATAGAAATAAAAATAATAACATCAGTAGCACATGAGGAGAGAAACAGATGTAAAATCTTGTTATCTTCTTTCAAGATATATAGGAAGTAGCATTATATTTGAAAATAAACTGTGATAAGTTAAAGATGTATATTGTGAACCCTGGAGGATCTACTGAAAATTTAAAGTAAGAGATGAGGAAGAAGCCAGTATTGAAGAGAAAGTGGAATTATAAAACGTTTTCATTTAACTCAAAAGAAGACAGGAAAAAAGGAATGGAGAAAAATGGAACAAATAGAAAACAAACTACAAGATGGCAGATTCAAAGCCAACCATTTTGATAGTTATATTCAATCTAATTGGAATAATCTAAAAGTGCAATTTGTTGACAGAGATCAAGCTGACTAAAAAGACCTAACTATATGTGTTATATAAGAAATGAATTTTAAATATTAATATACCAGTAGGCTAAAAGTAGAAGATTTTAAAAG
This sequence comes from Macaca thibetana thibetana, assembly GCF_024542745.1. Taxonomy (NCBI): domain Eukaryota; kingdom Metazoa; phylum Chordata; class Mammalia; order Primates; family Cercopithecidae; genus Macaca; species Macaca thibetana. The sequence goes on from NC_065590.1 coordinate 54,603,621, forward strand.
ACATTGTGAAAACACTAAGCAAAGGAGGCTGAATTGAATAAAATAATATCAGACACAGTAGGTTTCAAGCTAGGAATATCACCGGGGAAAAGAAAAACATTTTATAATGGTAGAGAGGTCAGTTCAACAGGAGAATATGCTTGAGGCCAGGAGTTTGAGACCAGCCTTGGCAGCATAGTGACACCTCTACTTGGGAGGCTGAAGTAAGAGGATGGCTTGAGCCTGACATGTCGAGGCTACAGTGAGCTCTGATTGTACTACTGCACTTCAGCCTGGGTGACAGAGCAAGACGTTGTCTCAAAAAAAAATATATATATATGGGATATAAGGATATAACAATCCTAAGTGTACAGGCACCTAATTAAAACGCTTCAAAGTGCATGGGGAAAAATACAATTGAAATGCAAAATTTACAAATATACAAATATGATTCAGGTAGTTAAAGCTTTTTTTTAGTTGACTAAATGAGTAGTCAAAAGAATAGAAAACATTTATCAACCTAATTTTCTCATGAACCCCCAAAAATTAACAAAATAATAGGAAATTAAATCTAGAAATATAGAAACAGTATAAAACAACATGAATGAGTATAGTTACTATTTGAAAATCAATGTATTTCATATTAACAGACAAAAAAAATATATGATTACCCCAAAACATTCAGAATGCAGGAGAAACATTTTGCAAAACTAAAAAACAAAAAACAAACAAGAAAACAAGAAAACCCAACAACAACTAAAACCTTTCAGCAAACTAGAACGGGAGATAACTCAATATAATAAAGTATATAGTTGAAAAAAAACCTACATCACACTCAGTGACAAAAGGTATAGTTAATTCTCAAGTTTAAGGAAGGATATTGCTCTCATTACTTATATTCATTGTTTTAATGCAGTCCTAGACAGTTTAATAAGGGGGGAAAGAAAAAGGAAAGGAAGGAAGAAAGAAAGAATGTAAAAGGATAATTACCAGTAGAAATGGCAGAGTCAGGGACTCCAAAAATCTGCCCCTCTGTAAAATCAATAAAAATTTTGGCAAAAATTGCCAATATCAACTTTTTCAGAACTTTGAAAATTAAAGCATGCAACAATCTGAGGAGTAGTTATTCAAGAAAAATGACTGTCTCAGTAAGAGTTAGGAACTTCGTGGTGTTTAAACTCATTGTAGTCACATTCCCCTCTCCCAGGTATGTGGTAACCCTAAAAGCCCAAAACTCACTATCGCGGTATTCATGAAGAATAGTAGCTTACCAGCTACTCACTGGTAGACACAGAATAGAGTTGGAACTCATGTAAAACCTTATTCACAGAAAATTGACATTATCTGGACCCCTCTGCAGTTACCTGAAAACCTTCTCTCACAGGCCTTGTATTAATTTGACCTTAATCAGAACTGACTTGATTTGGATCATGGAGAAAATAATTTTTATGGACATTAGTTCACTTTAAAAAGTTTAATAATATGGCAGCTTACAAGAGGTATTGATAACAGTTGGAGCAAACAAGAAGCTGACCAAAGCTGGGGAATGAAATGTCCGCAGAAAACTTTGAAAAGCCTTGACATGTTACTGAGAAGCCAGAAGACCAAGCATCTACAGGGTTGTGTGAATGACCGGGAAAGACCTGAAAGAGCCCAGAGTCCTTCCTTCTAATTGATGTTGCGATTCTGTAAAATCAGGAAAGGAAGATTAAGGCACAGTTTTCATCTACCTGTTGAAACTTGAAAATCATGAGGATAAAAATAATTTTAGCAGTATACCATGTTGTGGATCAGAATACTTATTATATGTTTTGTGTGTCAATTTTACTCTAAGTGATCTGTAAATCCAACACGACTCCAATCAACACTCTAGCCATCTTTGCTGATAAAACGAATAACCTGACTTAAAAATGTATAGGCAAAAGATTTATAATACATGACACAATTTTATGTTTCATAATCTTTGCTATTTTCAGACTCCCTTTATTTATTGCCACATAAACTTTAAGGTTATGTTAAACAATTTAAAAAATTGACCCTGATTAGCAGTCTCACGTAAAACCCCATTTAAATTTATATATTAATTTTAAGAATACTTTGTTTCCTAATCAAAAACATTTATTCAGGTCTTGTTTTAAGTACATCTAATGATTTCTGTTAATTCATAAAGGTCATTCACTTTTTAAATTAAGTTTACTTATATGTATTGCCTAATTTTCCCCTTATTAAAATGAAATGTTTTTGTATTTCCAATTGTACCTATAGTGATGTGTTTAGAAGAAACCAAGTTTCCTATGTTAATGTTTCTTAGAATAAATGTAATAATATTGCTAGGTGTTTATTTGGTGTTAGTAATCTATAATTTGCATACTATTGGAAAGGGAGAAAATCTTTAGTTTCAGTATTGGGAATGACTTAATGAAATTGCTGAAAATATTGTGCATGTCTTGTGATTTAAATGACTACCATCTCCAAGCTTGCTTAAACGTAATTAAAATGATACTAGGGTGTATCTGCCAGTAGTCTACATTAAGGGATAAGGAGCCTCTTAGGAAATGACTCAGCCTGAAAGAAGAGAGAATGCTGGCACAGAAGCTTTTGTTTGTCATTTGTTTTAACAACAAAATGGAATAAAAATGAGTTCAGCCTGTGTAGATTTTATTCAGCTTATCCAAAAGTTCAACCACCAAAAAACTCCACCCTCATCTCTCCACTGAGTTCTATGATGAAAGGAGAGAACAATAACACAATATTTATAAATGTTAATTAAAAGGTTGTGGTCTATTTTCCATGAGACAATGAAGCAGCAATAATTTCAACAATTTTGTAAATATAGAAAATTTTTCTAGTGCTATTGAGTGTAATGAGAAACAGTGATCTTGGTGCTGATGCTAGCAACCTTGATGTCAAAGAGATCCTCTTCGTAGTAACAGTCCAGCTCTTCTTCTTCCATCTCACACTGACATTATCACTACTTTCACCAGCAATGCATTATTGTTATCAGATATTCATTACAGAGCTGAATCAGCTAATGAAAATTAGTTGATTATTTTCAATTATTGCTGCTTTCCTTTTTACTTTAAAATCTATTGATAGTAAACAATTTTATTTTAGAAAACATTTTGAGAAATACTTATAATGACTTATGTGAATACACTCATGATTTTCCTCTTGTAATTCTTTTATTTTCCTAGTGAATTCCTCATCCATTTATACATTTACTATCAAATTTTGGGGGAACCTAATAATTGAATTTGGGACTTTCTCATTTATTTTGATTCCTTACTGTTAAGAAGGCAACAGCTATGAATAAATGACTTCTCTTCTTTTTTTTTTTTTTTTTTTTTTTTTTTTTTTTGAGACAGAGTCTTACCCTGTCACCCAGGCTGGAGTACAATGGTGCGATCTCGGCTCACTGCAACCTCTACCTCCTGGGTTCAAGCAATTCTCCTGCCTCAGCCTCCCAAGTATCTGGAATTACAGGCACGTGTCTCCATGCCCAGCTAATTTTTGTATTGTTAGTAGAGACGGAGTTTCACCATGTTGGCCAGGCTGGTCTTGAACTCCTGACCTCGTGATCCACCCACCTTGGCCTCCCAAAGTGCTGGGATTACAGGCATGATCCACCGTGCCCGGCCCAATAAATGGCTTCTCATACTAATGTTTAATTTATAATTTATTTTCAATTTCTTGGTAACATGCAACTCAACTTTCAGTTCCTTATAAAAGCAAAGGTTTACTTGTTAGTTGTATTCCATGTCAACCAAAGTTTTGTTGGAGATTGTGCTTATTAGAGTCACTCAAGAGACCCAGTGACCTCATCTTGACACCTACCTCCATGATCAACCACAGTAAGTGGTAGGAGAATGTGTTCTCACACTGGCTCTTAGAACTTTGGCCTGAAAGTGACACATATTTCTACTGCTTACATTTTGTTAGTCAACTGTCTCACAAGCACATGTAACTTCAAGTGTTGAGAAGGCACAATATTACTATACCTAGAAGAACTGTAATGTTTGTGGACAGCCTGAATGGCTACTATGTCTGGCATATTCAACTATTCTCCAAAAAGTAAGTAAAAAAATAATTTTTCAACTATAAAAACATATATAAAACCATTCATTAAAAGTACAAGTGCTCACTTCGTGCCTATTTACACAGTTTTTACAAATATTCTAATTTGGGTGCTAATTATCAAATCAAATGTAAAACAAAGAAAAAATACCAAAAGTGAGATAAATGCCTAAGGAAACAATATAACAGAAGCAGAAATAACTAGATGAATAAAAAAAGAAATCTAATATAGCTAGTATAAATTAGCAGATAAAAAATTATTCATAATTCATTAGCCTCTGAGTACATCATTTGTTTATATCACGTAGAGCAATGTGGACCTGACTCGTCAAGAAGTGATTAATTGATGAGTTTAGGAACTGAAATGGTCCTGCTATTTCTCCAGCCAAAATCTTATCTTGAATTTAGTTCCCATAATCTCCATGTGTCATGGGAGAGAACCAGTGGGAGGTGACAGAATCATGGGGACAGTTACCCCCATGCAGCTGCTCTCATGATAGTGACTGAGTTCTCACAAGATCATATGGTTTTATAATGGGCTTTCCCCCTTTTTCTTGGGAGTTCTCCTTCCTGCTGGCATGTGAAGGGCATGTTTGCTTCCCCTTCTGCCATGATTGTAAGTTTCCTGAGGCCTCCCCAGCAATGCTGAATGGTGAGTCAATTAGACCTCTTTTCTTTATAAATTGCCCAGTCTCAGGTATGTCTCTATTAGCAACATGGGAGTGCACTAATTCAGTAAACTGGTACTGTAGAGGGTGGGGTGCTGCTGTAAAGACCCCCAAAAATGTGGAAGGGACTTTGGAACTGGGTAACAGGCAGAGGCTGGAACAGTTTGGAGGGCTGAGAAGAAGACAGGAAAATGTGGGAAAAATCGGAACTTCCTAGAGACTTACAGAACAGGAAAATGTAGGAAAGTTTGGAACTTTCTGGAGACTTGTTGAATGGCTTTGAGCAAAATGATGATAGTGATATGAACAATAAAGTTCGGGCTGAGGTGGTTTCAGATGGAGATGAGGAACTTTTTGGGAACAGGAGTAAAGGCTACTCTTGCTATGCAAAGGGACTGAGGGCATTTTGTCCCTGCTGTGGAGATCTATGGAACTTTGAAGTTGAGAAAGATTATTTAGGCTATCTGGTGGAAGAAATTTCTAAGAGGCAAAGTGTTCAAGAGGAAGCAGAGCATAAAAGTCTGCTGCAGTGGTGGGGTTCTCATGGAAAACCTCTGATAGGGCAGTATGGAGGGGAAATGTGGGGTCAGAGCCCCCACACAGAATCCCCACTGGGGCTCTGCCTAGTGGAGCTGTGAGAAGAGGGGCACCATCCTCCATACCCCAGAATGGTAAATCCACTGGCTGCTTGTCCTGTGTGCCTGAAAAAGCCACAGACACTCAGCAACAGCCCTTGAAAACAGCTGAGAGGGGGACTGTAGTACCCTGAAAAACCACAAGGGAAGAGCTGCCTAAGGCCATGGGAACGCACCTTTTCCATCAGCATGCCCTGGATGTGAGACATGGAGTCAAAGAAGGTCATTTGGAACTTTAAGGTTTAATGACTGCCCCATTGCATATCAGACTTGCATGAAGCCTGTAGCCACTTTGTTTTGACCCTATTGCATATCACTCTTGCAGGGGCCTATAGTCCCGTTGTTTTGACCAATTCCTCCCATTTGGAATGAGTGTATTTACCCAATGCCTGTACCTCCATTTATCCAGGAAGTAACTTGCTTTTGATTTTACAGGCTCATAGGCAGAAGGGACTTGCCTTGTCCCAGATGAGACTTTGGATTTGCAATTTTGAGTTAATGCTGGAATGAGTTAAGAATTCAGGGGACTGTTGGAAGGACATGATTGTGTTTTGAAATGTGAGGACATGATGTTTGGGAGGGGCAAGGGGCAGAACAATATGATTTGGCTGTGTCCTCACCCATAACTCATCTTGAATTGTGGCTCCCACAATCCCACATGTTATGGCAGGGACATGGTGGGAGGTAATTGAATTATTGAGGGAGTTCCCCTCATGCTGCTGTTCTTATGATAGTGACTGGAGTTCTCACGAGGTCTGATGGTTTTATAAGGGGCTTTTCCCCTTTGCTTGGCACTTCTTTTGGCTGCTGCCATGCGAAGAAGGATGTTTTTGCTCCACCTTCCACCATGATTGTAAATTTCCTGAGGCCTCCAACCATGCTGAACTTTGAATCAATTACATCTCTTTCTTTTATAAATTACCCAGGCTCGGGTATGTCTTTATTAGCAGCATGAGAATGGAATACAGGAATACAGAAACACACTTTCTTTTGGAAAAACTGCTGAACGATAACATTTAGTTTCGAAAATTCTGCTATTTTTCTGCCCTTGCACCACTCCCCAACTACGTACAAATATATATCTGATATATAATAATTGTCTGAGATTTCTTTACTAGATACAGTACAATATATTTATCTGAGATTTCTTTACTAAAAGAACTCACTTCTAATAAGTTTGTTTGGTGATGTAATGGCTAAGAACCAAGTAGTATCATTGAATAATCCATTAATAGTATAGTCATTAGTCATTATAAATAAGTCCTTCTTAGACACATTGACTTCTACAAATTTCCATGAAGAAAATGAACATTAATAAATATGCCTGGAGGGCTCCTGATAAGTTTTCTTTAGAATATGTTTTACATAATCATAAAAGAGATGAAAACAAATTTTCGTTTCTTTCAGTGTATTTTAAAGATTTCATATACATACATTAACCACATCACAAAAAAGGAACTTAAAATGTTATCTTTTAATTTAAAATGTATTTTTACATGACTAAAGAAAGACAAAAGAAGGAAACACTTTTGATTTGGCATTTTAAGTATGTCAACAAGAATGCTGCCTTCATAGAAGGTAAAAGAAAAGGAGTAACAGCGCAGAGATTTGTGCACCACTGCTCCTGTTCTGCCTTCCAGAGAGACCACTCAGCCTTCAGCAACTGAAGAATCACTTCACTGTTAAATTGATTCACAAAGAATCTCAAAATTGTAAGATATATTTAGCTTCATGAAAAGGCTGTGTTGAATTCCTTGTGGTTTCAGCATGTATTGGTAACAGGAAATCACCAGGGAGTATATTTAGGAAAGATGTCCTCCGGTTTGCACAAAGAGACTTTAGCAAACAAAACAGAAACATATGGACAGCATCCTCAGTGCCAAGTGTCATAGGAATTTTGCAGATCATCACTTTGCCACACACACACACAGACACACACACGTATAGACACAAGTAATTCTCTCAGCATGAGACTTTATTAAATGCTGGTAACTGTCTTGGTAGAAGAGAAACAAGAACCATAGTTACTGTAAATTTGCAGAAGCATGATAAAGAAGCAAGGGAATAGTCAAATTGATGCATTCTTCATAATGATTTCTTTTGTACTTTCCACCATTAGTCATTACTTGATTATCCACGTTATCTAGAGATACACATGCACATATTTTCTGAGGTTTGAGAGAGAATTACATTGTTTCTGATTTATATAGGTCAGGCTAAGAAAAACTTTGCGTGATCAAAACTAACATTTCAGAGTAGACAGACAACAGCAAATAAAGTGATTTGTATGCATGGTCTGTGTAGAATCTTCAAGGTGTGACAAGATTTTCCAATTTCATAGCAACATCCTAGAAAATTCTACAGAAGAGAACTTCATAATCCTTTTCAGGGGAATGATGAAGGATGGGCAAAAAATATAACTTTTTAAGAAATTTTTTAAAAACATAATTTGGTTCATAAAATACCCACTTCATCTCCCAACATTGGACTGAAGAGAGTGGCTGGTAAAATTAAAACTCCAAATCATTAACACCTAAAAGCAAACGTCAAATGGATCTTGCTGAATGATATGTTAGCATGTGGTGTTCCTCCCAAATGCTCAAACATGATTCACTAACTATGCCCAAGTCAGAGTATTTTGAAATGCCCATAGAGGATGCAATGGATTCAGAATTACTAGGTAGTTCTCAGGCTGTGCATCTATAAAATGAGTTGAAAATCAAATGTGAACTATCATAGCTTTGATGTGACTCAGTAACTATAGTTTTCTCCAACTTCAGATTGCAGGGAAAGGTGGCAGAGGATTTGGGCATTAAATCAAGAGTATGAACACTCATAAAGAACATAGTGGAGTCTAATTTTTAAATAAAACAATGGTGGTATTAACTGATGACTCTTAAAAATATGAGAGAAAATATTATACATGTGAATACTATGAGCTTACTCAGGATTAAGAAGGTTTGAATGTAGTTATAGAAAATCAGGCAGGAAGTTCATTTTGGATTAGGGAATACAAGACGTGTTTCAATGGTTTCTATATGTTTTGAGACTGAGCATACAAGTTAAAATCTTCAAACCTGCTAAACAGCTAAGTCTCTAATTTCACTATCTGAATACAACCACTTGCAGGGAAAATAAAAATCATTTACTGGGTGAAGAATGAGGCTTCAATATAAATACTGTATCAACATCTCCTTAGGTGACATTGATGCTTAATCAGGTTATAGGTAGGATAAAAGCTTATGCTGAGAAAAAAAAAAAAAAAAAGCAGGGTTTCTCTTCCATTTCTGGTATAGTCTCTTATTCTTCTGAAATAGTCCTTAGTAATGCCATCCCTGAAAATAGTCTGAAATTCAGGCATTAAGAGCTGAGCGTGATGTTTAATGCCTGCTCATCCCAATCTTTCTAGCCAATTTATTGTCTGGCTGGCTGCATAAATATTGGTTCTCAAAATAATGTATTCATATGAGGTAAATTTTGAATCTCCAGTGATACCTAGGAAAATTATTTTCTCTATATATCGTTGACATTTTATTAAAATGTAAAGAATAGCTTCATACACAAATTCATATGTAGCACCACAGGGTAAACAATACACAATATCACATATACTTTAATAATATTGCGTATTATTGTAACAATACCCAATATCACATATACTTCAGAATTGCAGGGAAGTTTCCAATTAGCTATAAAGAAGTTTGCTTTTGTATTTTTCTTGGTATTGTTCTGAGTACTTAGAATTTTTAAAAAGAGAAATAATAGACATCTAGAATATATATATATTTTTTGCAACTCCTGAACACATATAAGGAAGGAGGTCATTATATGGGGTCATAATGGAGAATGATGGAAAGGCATCCAGGTGGTTCAGCCAGGGGAGGCAAGAGGGGTCATGATTTCTCCTGAGACCTCGAGTCAGTAGAGAGAGGCCTGTAGTACAAGACAGGAAAAACTTTGGTGATGTTTTCAAAAGTTTCATTTCTCATGTTAGGGAGATGCTTCTCATCCTTCTCACTGAATCTTCTGGTTTCTGTTAGAACAGCAAATCAGTCTAATTTTGGGACTCAGCTTTAGGAATCCTATTCCAATGCCAGATTTATTTAGTAATAAAGTCAATATTTGTTTCTCCATCTGCCTACTCCCTTGTTTCTCTCCTGCTTCCAAACTTGGAAAGGAAAACACACAAAAAGATTCACACTGCAAAATAGAATTTTACTAAAAATGTACTTTTTTTTCTGAAAGTGTAAATAGAAAGCAAGTATACAAGGTGGCAGAAAACACTTTGAAAAACAATAAACCTGTGCACAAATATGTGGCTTTCTTTACTCTTTCAAAAATATTCTTGCATAATCTGTTTACTGCTCAGTACTCAGCCTGATGCTTTAGTGAGTACAAATTAATACTAGTTGTTATTCCCGGAAGAGGAACCTCAACTTACTTCTCCATGACAGTTCTTTGTTTTATTTTTGTGTTTAGCACAGCCATTCTCCCAGCATCTAACCCATCTTTCATAACTTATATTAAATATCCTAGTATTAGGCCAGGTGTGGTGGCTCACGCCTGTAATCCCAGCACTTTGGGAAGCCGAGGTGGGTGGATCACAAGATCAGGAGTTCAAGACCAGCCTAGCCAACATGGTGAAACCCTGTCTCTACTAAAAATACAAAAATTCGCTGGGCATGGTGGTGAGCGCCTATAATCCCAGCTACTCAGGAGACTGAGGCAGGAGAATTGCTTGAACCCAGGAGGCAGAGGTTGCAGTGAGCCGAGATAGTGCCGCTGCACTTCAGCCTGGGCCACAGAGGAAGACACCGTCTCAAAAAAAAAAAAAAAAAAAATTCCTAGTATTTGTAAGTACTTTTCTTATCCTCACCTTTCAGCTGAAAATGCATTTTTTTTTCCATAAAAATCTCATAGAACTTTGTTACTTTTCTCCTATTCAATTTTTGTACTGTTTTTATTTGCTTAAAAATATTTTTCTTGTAAAAATATTAATGTCTTGAGGAATAAACTGAACCCTATTTGGCTTTAAAATGTGGCTGGGTGTAGTAGCTCATACCTATAATCCCAGCAGTTTGGGAAGCCAAGGCAAGAGGATCAGTTGAGGCCGGAAGTTTGAAACTAGTCTGAGCAACACAGCAAGACCCAGTCTCTACAGTAAATAAAAACTAAAAAAAATTAGCTGTGCATGGTAGCATGCGCCTGTGGTCCCAGCTCTTTGGGAGGCTGAGGCGAGGGGATTGCTTGAGCCGAGGAATTCAAGGCTGGAATGAACTGTGGAGACTTGCTGATGATGAGGACACAGATAAGGTTATTTTGGGGCCCAGAAACCGGGAAAGAGACACTCTCACTATTTCTGTATGGACCAAAGAGTATCTCCTGAGTCAGTGAGTGATGATGGTGTCACAGCAATATGTGAAAAGTCAACAGTTTTTAAACTTTGGGAAGAAATCAGTAAAGAACTTTAAGGGAGTATAATGCTCTTCTAGAGGCAGCTGTGAGTAGTAAGGTGGGTGCTCAGAACAGGACAGGGAAGAGCCGCAGCATCCAGCTGGAGCAGCCTTGTTTTGTGTAGGCACAAGGGTGGCACTCAGTGAGTCATTCTGCTTATTCCAGTGCAAGAAAGGGAAAAGGAAGAAGAAACACCTTGAAACGGTACTCCACAGCATTATAGTTTTCAATTTAATTTCTGTATTTGATTTCCATAACACACTAGAAGTCACTTTACAACACCTTGAGTAGAGCAGAGTTTCTCAGCTTGTAGTCTGTGTGTGACCATGCACTGTGATTTACCACGATTTGCCTTATAAATGTTAATGCCTCTCCTTTGACTTTCAAAAATGACCCAGTTCAAACAATAAATTGTGTGGTCACTGCTCCATGAACCATTGATATCATATTCTAGATGAACTAAATCAGAATACATGTGGCTGGTGCTAAGGGCCTGGGACCTGCATTCAACAGAACTGTGCAGTCAATCTCTATGTAAAGAAAGAATTGTTTAGCTCTAGACTGTCTAAATTCAAAGCCCATATGAATTGTATTACAAAACATTAACTTTTTGAAATATATCTATATTTGTGTTGGTACTGAATTTCAAAATCTATAAGTTGATGTTTTTACCTTGTTTACATTTATATTTTCAAATAATAATCTAAAGCCTCATATATAAGATTTGGCATGTTTTGGACTAAAGGCTAGATGTCCTCCTATATGGGCAAATAAATCATTTTAAACAGTTTGGGCGTATAAATTTTTCTGTAATAACTCATAATGCATGTGTATAAAAAAGACCAAGTTATGACTATATAAACATGTGAATACTATTATGAAATTTGATTTCATTTTAATTGTATAAAAAGAAAAAAAAAACAGAAGAATAGGGGTGAGATGTTGATCTTTTGTTCCTACATTAGTTGTATTATATCCCCCAGTGAAATGAAATTCCTTTGAACTTTTAATTTCCTAAAATAGGATACTGAAACAAATAAAAGCAAAATATTTTATCCAGCAGGTGTAACTTGTAAAATTAAAACCTAGTGCAGTCTGTAAATTTAAAAAATATTCATCAAGAAAAGGTAAACATTCTCTCTTCAGAATAATTTTGAAGATGGTCCTGGCCTTCCATCATTTAACTTTCTAGTGCTTTGCTAGCATATGCTTTCTGGTTTTGTTTCCTCTTTCCTCTCCCTTTTCTTGACATTATCCAAAATTTACAGGGCTTCAGATTTTTCAGTATCCAAGTTGGGCTAATTATCATGGTTCAGCATATGGTGTGTTCCAAATGGTATGTAACTGAAGCTGTGTTAATATTTTTTCAGACTACACAGGCCAACAGAGCAGGATTTCCTTCTGCTTTTCTATTGTGAGGTTTTATCTTAGGGGTGCTGGGTGGGAGGTATGGGACCAGCAGCAGATGAAAATTCTTTCCTTTCCTATGGGGTACAAATAGGGAATTCGTGGCTCTAAAGAGTGCAGATGGCAAGGGCTATTGAATTTGCCCAGAGAGAGGCTTCACCAGCTGTCTTGTAGTAGGAGGCACTTGGAAAACCTGCCTGACTGGCTAACGCTACTAGATCTGCAAGGAAACTGCTCATGTGAAATGCACTGGTCCTGTTACGTGAGGTTAGGATGGGAATGCCTCTTCCCTGAGTATATCTAGAAAAAACTAGAAAAGAGATGAAGTCTGTCCCTAATGACTTAGCAAAAGATTCATAGGTCCACTAAATGAATAATTAATTAATTCCAAAGAAAAACCAACAGACAAATATAACCATAGCTGTAGCCTCCATTTTATGCCACAAGACATGACACTGAATAGCTTCATCTCTATACCTGCTGATGAAATACATAACCAAGAGTAGGTTTAAATATTACATAATCCTTCTAAGAAGCTTCAGCCATGTAAAGCATAAAGATCAAGGTGAACAACTGGGACAGGTCGCACCTATGGAGCTTAAACAATCAAAGTGAAAAACAAAAATTTTAACAACAACAACAAAAAAATGCAAGGTCAAAATGTTGCAATAAGAATACAAAAATTGATTTATAGATCTAAACATATGACTTTCAAATATAAACATTTAACAAACGAGAATAGAAAAGAAAACACTGCTGAGGACAAATTAAAATTCTAGCATATCACATGGAGAAAACACCTTATAGCAGAGATCTGAAAAAAGAAAATAATTTCACAAATGAAAAATTATGGATAAATCAAGGAAACCAGTAATATAAATAATAAAAATTCCAGGCAGAAAGAAGGGAAGGATAGAGCAAAATAAATTATTAAAATTTTAGTGTTTATTATTATAGATAATATATTTTTAACTTAAAAAGTAATTTGAGGTCAAACTTCAGTGTCGAAAGGGTTTACTGAATCTAAACAGTACTGAAAGTTGCTGAATCTAAATAGCACTGAAACTAAACAGTACTGGTCTCTATATCCTAGAGAAACTTTCGGGCCCCAAGAATAAAGAAAAAAATTATATAAGATTACTTAGAGAAAGAACACATCATTTGCAAAGAAGCAAGAATCCAGAAAAAAATTGCATTTCTCATGTGCAGCAATGCAAGCTTGAAAATGATAAAATAATAAATAAAGACTGTTTAAAGAAAATAGATGAATTTTAAAATGTACAGGTTTAAAACGTGTCATTCTTTGTTGAGGGGAAACCATAGAAGACAAGAATGCCCTGTAAATGTACTCTAAGTAAAGGTACACAAATTCATACCATAAGATATATTCTAATTAGTAGTCAGTAGTAAATATGCTCAATTTTCATTTGATTATACATAGTGAAATAGAAATGTATTATGAAAATATGACTTGGAAATTTTTATTTCTTTATAAGTTTGTTTGAAACAGGTGAAACATTTTATAACTAGAACCAAATAACTAAACTGTATCAACTACACTCAGGGTTTGGAGTGGATGTACAGTTTTCTTAAGTTCTCATCTTGTAGGGAACTGGGTCTGGAAGTATAATGCCTTGCTTTAGAGTGAGAGTGGTATACAGTCATAATTTAATGTTGGTGCATTAATACAGAAATATAATTTAATTATAACTTTGGGTAAAAGGAGAAAATCATCAGTAGACTGAATAGACAGCTAAATTAACAATAATTTGTAAGAAAACAAACATAATCATGATAGAGCCAAAGAAATGAAAAAACTGGCAAATAAGAAGCAATAAATCTAAGTGATAAAGCCTCAATTTTAACCATAAATTAAAAGGAACAAATGTAGGTGTATGTCTTTTCACTAATTATTAGTTGCCTTAAATTTCACATCCTAAGAATGTCAGGATTGATTTAGAAGTAGACTGTGACTAGACTACCTGTACTCAAACTTCACATAAGCTAGGTAATTCGGCAGAAAATGTAGTGCAAAAAATGTGTAATGTTACCACGTTGCAGCAAAAGTATCTTCTAATCATATGAATCCTTAAATCCTTAAATAAGCCTACCCCACTACCTCAGATAAAAGGCTGTAAGCACATGCTTCTGTGTGCCTCTAATTCCTTGAATCCCAGTTTCCTGCAATCAGCATAGACACTGAGCTTTGGCCATGACTTTGAGAGCAATAAAGGATGTACCAGGAAGATAATCCCATGTGCACCTCTGTCCAGGAATATTCTCATGTGTGCATAATATTATGTTGTATTCTTGCTGGTTTGCAGGTAAACTTGGTCATATCCAATATTTTATTACTATTAATTTAAAACCAACCTTTGTGGCTTGGCCTACATAGAATTGCATTTCTATCCCCTTCTTGTATACACAAATAATATTGTTGTCAAATCATAAGAAATTATAAAAAATTTTTTGTTGTCTTATGAAGTTCATGTTTGTTTCAGTTTTCTCAAATATTCATCAAATATTTGCTCACCATCATTTCTTCATCCCACTCCTTTTGTTGTGTTCAAGGTCCCCTTCCATCTTCCTGAAACACACTGTGTTAATCAGCAATTTCTCCAATAAACAATGTCCTACAACAATATTTTCTAATTCCTGAACCTGGGTCAATCGGGGCATCTTTGCTTCAGAGTGTGAATGAGATGGGCTTGACTCTGTGTCTCTGGTCAAGTATGTTCCACATGTATCATTGCTGGGCCCAGGTTAAAGGAGCAGAAAACCTGGAGCTTATATTCCTCATGGTGTTAGCAGGAGCAAGAGAGGCGAGCCAAACCACACAAGAACATTTAAGAACATTTAAAACCTCTGCTTGCATTATGGCACTTGTCATTGGCCAAAGCTAGTCACATGGGTAACCTCAAAGTTCCTGGGCAGGGAAGGATATCTGAGCTGTAGTGGAGGAAACTGCAATATAATTTTATAACAGAGAGGTTGAAGCATTGATAATAATATGCTTACCATGCACATTTAGGATTGTAATAAAGTTTTAGGAGTAGGAAACTGGCCTATGTCTAAAATTGTTTTTGGAGTTTTCAATATTGTATAGCTATAGACCTACAGGGTAACAGATACTTTTCTTCAGGATATTCATTTTATTTTATTCTCTTCTTTTTCTTTTCCTCTTCCCTCCCCCAACAAGCCCACCTCTCCCCTCCTCTTCCCTTGCCTTTCTTTACATCTCTTCATCATTTGTGTCTTTCTTTCTTTCCTTCCTTCTCTTTCCTTTTTCTGTTTCTTTCCAGGCTTCTACGGTTTCTTTTGAGAAATTAAATGACATGCAATTTGTTCTTGTATAAGTAAACATTCCCTTCTCTTTAATTGCTATGAGTCTTTTGTGTGTTTTTTTTAAATTGTGTTATGCAGTTTTATTATAATGTATCCATGTGTGGATTTGTTTAAATTTAACTTCTTGACTCTCACGGTGTTTTTTGATTCTGAAGATTAGTGTCTTTATCACCTTTTGAAAAAAAATCACAGTCACTATGTTTTCAAATATTGCCTCTTTTATTTTTGGCTCCATCTATTATAACCACTTAAGCCCTTTTTAATTAAATATTTAGAACTTTTCATTTCTGAAATTTCCTCAGATCTATCATCCTGTTTACATAACAATTTTCTGTTTTCTCTTTGACTTACTCCTTGCTATTTTTCAGAGTAAATCATATCACAAGATATGTGAGAGGCCTACTGGTGTTTCACAGTACCTGGTTTGATGTCTTATTTAATGTATTTAAATAATTTAACATACTCATTTAATGTGCTCTTTCATTTGTTAAGGATCAGTTCATGTTTGGGGGTTTCTGATTCTTCTACATGTGTCTGTTTTCTCTTGTTCCAGGTAGATTGCTCTTGGTGAAGGGGTTTGTAATTTTTAAAGTACACATTCAACTTTTGAGTGGCCTCTTATTTCTGTTTCTCTGTGACTTGAGTGAGAAATGTGATCATTCAAAATAGCATGACATTTCCTTCTGCCAGAGTCCTTGGAGTTTTACCACCCTAGACCTGACTTTTAAAGGCATAATCTTGAAAGGGGAAGAACTTGACTATTCCTCCAGAGTAATGCAATCTCCATATTAGTGCAGGACTCAGAACCTGATTTTTTAAATTGCATAGGATAATTTCATTCTTCTTCTTCGAGACCTGAAAGAAATGAAAAGAGTAGTACCTGCTTATCTGCAGTTTTGCTTTCTGTTTGAGACACCTGTAGTTAACCACAATCTAAAATTATTCAGTGAAAAATTCCGGAAATAGACCATACATAAGTTTTAAAATGTGTGCTATTCTGAGTAACATCATGAACTCTCATGCCTTCCTGCTTTGTCCTACCTGGGACGTGAATCCTCCCTTTGTTGACATATTCATGCTGTAGACACTACCCACTTGTTACGCATCAACATTGTCTGCTCTTGACATCCAACCATTGACGTTGTCATTCCTAGATGATCCAGAATAACCCAAAGCAGATGACCCTCTTTCCAACATACTATCAGAAGGTCAGTAGTCACCTAACTCTGTGTCACAGTGCCTATGCAATTCACCTGACTTCATCTCATCCCATAGGCATTTTATCATCTCACATCATCATAAGAAGAAAGGTGATTATGGTACAATAGATACTTTAAGAGAGGGTGAGAGAACTAATTCACATAACTTTCATTACAGTATATTTTTATAATTGTTCTATTTTATTATTGGTTACTTTTGTTAATCTCTTACAGTGCCTAATTTATACATTAAACTTTATCATACATATTTAGGAAAAACATAGTATGTATAGGGTTCAGTACCACCTACAGTTTTAGGCATCCGATGTGGGTGTTGAAATTCCCTCTGGTTAAGGAGAGTATACTATAGTTCAGAATTTTTCCAGCGATGCCAATTTGTTTTTAGTCTACCTATTTACTGTGAGCCCAGACCTAATAGGGTCCCAAGGATGTTGTTTTTCTCTCAATTCCTTACTTACAAGGACTGATTCCTCTAACACCCAGATCAGTTCCAGAGTGAATTTATGCATCCACTACTCTACTATTCAGTTCACATTGTTTCTAGTTAGGGTGATTGGGGATTTCTTACCTGCAAGCTCAGCAAGGTACTGAAATGATTATAACTGGATAAAGAATACTTTATCCATTATTTCTAAATGTCTGTGGCAGTTTGGTTTTAAGACTAATCTTAATATACCAAATATTCAGAATTGGAAAATAGAATATCTTCAATGTAAAGCTATTTATACTGGCAACAAATAATATATTTTCCCTCTTTCATCTACAAAATGGTATGTGTATGTATATGTGTATGTGCACATGTGTGCACACATTCATATAGAAAAGCTTAATATAAAATAAAAAACTATATTATATCCTACATTCTGATTGTATGTAATAAAAACAGAAATAATTTAACTAAGCATTTGTTTTTTAAGATGGATTAGTAGGAACATTGGGTGACAATTCTCCTCAGAAAGAAGATCAAAGTTACTGATGAATGCACATGTTCCAAATGGAAAACTGAGGAAAGAGAGTCAGAACCTGTCAGAGTACCTATGGGAAGAAGCTGAACTGCAGAAAAAGAAAGCAAGAGTATGACGGAGATTAACCTCCAAGGAATGTGGAGCCCAAAAGGAAGGGAAGGTGGGGGGTGCTTCTCTGCTTCCCTTACCCCTTTTATTATCTGCTAACTGTCAAACTGTTGGGGAGCCCCTCTGCCCTCGTGACCTGGGCAACACTGTTATTAGCAATTTGGGAGTTCCCAGTGACAGAGAAATAGCTGGCCAGAACTTGTAGGTATGTCCGCACTCCTCAGGCCTGCATGAAAATGGCAGGCACCATATTGTTTGTGCACCACCTGTGGTGGACATCTACTCTGCTTTGCCCTTGAGCCGTGTCATCATGAGACCCCCCTTCACACACCCAAACATATGCCACAACCTGTTCTAACTTTGGCAATCACAGGGGATAGGCAGGTCCTTGGAAAACTGCAAACTCCCAAACCTAACCCTTTATGTGGGCTGCCCCTAAGGCAGCTAGAAACACAGCCTGACAAACCTTCCCTGGGGACAAAGGAGAGGAAACTGCAGTGCCAATCACTGAAGAGGGTGGCACCATCAGCCAAGAATGGATGCAGAGGGGAGTCATCTCCCCCAAACAGTGCGGTGTTGTGAACACAGTAGACGTTTTCCCTGCTGGGGGCCTATACGTGGAGAAAGTGCTTTTCATGCTTTTTTGTGCTAGCTCCAACTCCATTGAAAGTGAGCCTGCACTGCTTGGACTTGCCCAAAGGGTGGAGTCCAACTCCCACTCCCTACACAGAGTGGCAGCCTCCCAGCAAAGGATGGCGGGAAAACCACAGAGTTGTCCACACTGAACTGGGGAAAAAGGCTCCAACCTGAGCCCACGTTGGAGGCAGCCAAGGAGAAAGGTGTGTCCATGGGCTGCAGCTACACTGTGGCCAGGAGCCGAAGGATAAAGTCTATTCGAACTGAAGGTCATGGGCCCTGTACCAAGGATGCAATTCGGTTCTTGCCTGCTCAGGATGAGGAACTGGTGCACAGTCACTAACTCTTTCCCCTGAAACCTCAGTGCACCCCAACATGATCCCCCTTGCAACCTTTTTCCCACGGTCAGGGAGGGTATGACCAATGATCACCAATTTACACAAAGGAGAGCTGACTCTTACTCTTGAGCGCCAATTACTGGAGACTGAAGCCTGAATTGCAACACCAAATGAAAAAAAAACCTGCTGCCAAAACGGCATAGTGTTAGTGCCCTTAAGAGAGAAGAATAAAAAGTAAGCTACTTGGAAAACTTACTTGAGGAAATAATTCAGGAAGGTTTCCCTAATCTTGCTAGAGAAGTCAATATCTAGATGCAAGAGATTCACAGAACACACACAAAATGCTATACAAAACAACCATCACCAAGTTATATAGTCATCAGACTATCCAAGGTCAACACACACACACACAAATATTAAAGGCAGCTAGCTAGAGAAAAGAACCAAATTACCTCTCATATAAAGATAATCCCATAGGACTAACAGCATACTTCTCAGCAGAAACCTTACAGGCTAGGAGAGATTGGGGGCCTATTTTTAGCCTTCTTAACACACAACAAAGTCAACCATGACTATTAGATAAAACAGACTTTAAGCCAACAACAGTAGAAAAAGGCAAAGAAGGGCATTATATAGTGATAAAGGGAAATAAACAAGAAGATTTAATTTTTCCTAAATACATAGGCACTGAACACCAGAGCACACATATTTATAAAACAAATAGTACTAGACCTAAGAAAAGAGGTAGACAGCCATACAATAGCAATGGGGGACTTTGACAGCCCACTCACAGCGCTAGATGGATCATCAAGGCAGAAAACCAACAAAGAAACTCAGGACTCAAATTGGACTCTTGATCTTTTTTACCTGTTCATGAAAAATTCTCCAAATTTTTCCATAAGCTTGGCCATAAAGAAAATATCAATAAATTCAAAATAATTGAAATCATATCAAGCATCTTCTCAGACCACAGTTAAGCAAAATTAGATATCAATAACAAGAGGAGCTCTCAAAAACACAGAAGTCCCATGGAAACTAAAAAACTTTCTTCTAAATGACTTTTGGGTAAATAGTAAATTAAAGCAGAAATTTAAAAATTGAAACAAATGAAAATAGAGACACAATATACCCAAACTTCTGGAATACAGCAGAAGTATGTTAAGAGGAAAGCTTATAATACTAAATGATTACATGAAAAACATAGAAAGATCTAAAATTAATAACATAACATCACACCTAAAGGAAATAGAAAAATAAGAACCCAAAGCCAACAGAAAAAAGAGAAACAAAAATTACAGTATAAATAAATGAAATTGAGATTTTAAAAAATCACACAAAGGATCAGTGAAAAAGTTGGTTCTTTGAATGGATAACCAAAATTGATAGACTATGAGCTAGATTAACCAATAAATAAAAAAATAAGATTCAAACAAGTGTAATCAGTGGTATTTTTGATACCGCAGAAATAAAAACAATCCTCAGGAGACTACAATGAACATCTCTATGCACATAAACTAGAAAATCTAGAGGAAATGGTTAAATTCCTAGAAACATACAATCTCCCAAGATTGAACCAGGAATAAATTGAAATCCTGAAAAGACCAATGACGAGTTATGAAATTGAATCAGTAATTTTAAAAAGTATCAAGAATGACAGCAAAAAAGCCCAGGATCAGATGGATTTGCAGCCAAATTCTACTAGATGTACACAGATCTGGTACTAATCTTACTTAAAATATTACAAAAAATTAAAGATAAGGGATTCCTCTCTAATTCATTGCATTGGAACAGTATCATCCTGATATAAAAATCTGACAAGAACACAAGAAATTACAGGCCAATACCCCTGATGATCATAGATGCAAAAATCTTTAACAAAATACTAGCAAACAGGATCCAGCAGCACATCAAAAATATAATCCATTCCAATCAATTGGAGGACTTCATTCCAGGGATGCAAGAATCGTTCAATATATGGAAATAAATTTGATTTGCCACATAAACATAATTAAAAACAAAAAACATATGATTACCTCAATAGATGCAGAAAAATCATTTGATAAAACCCAACATCCCATCATGATAAAAACCCTCAACAAACCAGGCATCAAAGAAACATACCTAAAAATAGTAAGAGCTCTATATGTCCAACCCACAGCCGACATCACACTTAATGGGGAAAAGTTGAAAGAATTCTTCCTAAGAACTGGAATAAGACAAGAATGTCTACTCTCACCACTCCTATTCAACATAGTACTGAAAGCCCTAGCCAGGTCAGTTATGCAAAATAAAGAAATACAAGGCATCCAAATAGGAAAAGAAGAAGTCAAATTACCTCTGTTTGCTGATGACACAGCAATATACTTAGTAAACCCAAAGGTTCCTCCAAAAGACTTTTAGACCTAATAAATGACTTCAGTCGAATTTCATGATCCAATATTAATGCACAAAAATCACTTGCATTTTTATATGCCAACAGTGCTCAAGCTGATAGCCAAATTAAGAACTCATTCTCATTTATAACTGCCACACCCACAAATAAAATAGCTAGGAATATATTAAGGAGGTGAAAGAGCTTTACAAGGAAAATTACAAAATACCAATTAAATAAGTTGCAGATTACACAAACAAATGGAAGTACATTCCGTGTTCATGCATACGAAGAATCAGTATCATTAAAATGACTATACTGCTGAAGCAATCTGAAGATTCAATGCAATTCTTACCAAATTCCTATGATCATTTTTCACAGAATTAGAAAAATCAATTCTAAAATTAATGTGGAATCAAAAAAGAACCCAAATAGGAAAAGTAATTTTCAGCAAAAAGAAGAGAGCTGGAGATATCACATTACCCAACCTGAAATCATACTACGAAGCTATAGGAACCAAAATAGCCTGGTTCTGGTACAAAAATAGACACGTAGATCAGTGGAACAGAATTGAGAATCCAGAAATAATGCCACACATTTACAACTAACTGATTTTTGAAAAAGTCAACAAAAATAAACAATGAGGAAAGGACACCCTTATCAATCAATGGTGTTAGGAAAACTGGCTAACCATATGCAGAAGAATGAAACTGGACCTCTGCCTCACACCATGTACAAAAATTAACTGAAGATGAATTAAAGATTTAAATGTAAGACCTGTAGTTATAAAAATCCTAGAAGAAAACCTAGAAAAAGCTCTTCTGAATATTAGCCTGGCCAAAGAATTTATTACTAAGACCACAAAAGCAAAGGCAACAAGACCAAAAGCAGACAAATGGGATTTAATTAAACTAAAGAGCTTCTGCACAGCAAGAGAAACAATCAACAGAATAAACAGACAACATACAGAATGGGAGAACATTTTTGCAAATGCATTCAACAAAGGACTAATATCCAGAATCTAAAAGTATAGGCCTGAAAAAATATTTTTAAGTAAAAAATTAAAGGGTACATATTCTACTTGTATTAAAATTCTTCTATGTATTTAAAAGAAACTTCCCAGTAGAAATTTAGCAAAAGGTATGAACAATCAAGACAATAAAGGGTGAAAATGAATCATCAATAAATACTTTATAATTTGCTCAGGCTTTTTAGCACTCAAGGAAATGAAAATAAATGCAACTAGCTACTATTTTCTTTCTCATCAGTTCAAGTACAATTCAAAACAAAAATTAAGTTCACTACTGGTGTGCATACAAGCATTTTCATAGATTGTTAATGGTAGTAAGTACTTGAGGGAAACGAAAGTAATAGCAACTGGTAATTTTAAAAATACACATATTCTTCGCCATGTACTCCTACTTATTTAAACTATCCATGTTTAAAACACTAAGATATAATGCTTACAATGTAAGGTATTTGGGTGATGTATACCCTAAGAACCCAGACTTGACCATTATGCATGTATCAAAATTGCATTTGTACTCCATAAATTTAAATGAATAAATAACACACTAAGATAGAAGTACCCACATACAGGGGGTTATTTATTGCACCATTACTCTTATTTGTTAAATCTGAAATAAACACTTCCGTTAACATGAACGTAGTTATACAATTAATGGTACACAATTGAATTTTTTGTCAATTAAAATAGTTATTTCTGGTAGAAACATTTTCTAAAAAAAGAAAATGGCTGTTTGTTATTAAACTAGATGCAGAGAGAAAGAACAGTCTTGTTAAAGGTCTCTAGATCCTCACAATAGAATTTTATGCAACTATTTAAAGGAGAATATATGCATCTTTTCCTAGAGGTTGCTCATGACAAATCATTAAATTAAAAGTTAGAATTATGTTGTCTTAAAACATGTATATATTTGTGTGTGTGTGCAATGTGTGCACATACATACTTCCACATCCTCAAAGATTTTCTATATCTAATTTTTGCCCTGTATTAATTATGTAAGCAATTAAGCTTCCAATTAGCTGGCCTAATACAGGGGGTAGATATGAGCTATTGGAGAGGAATGTAAAATAGAGGATGAAGAAAAGCAGTCTATGATAAAATAATTCCAAATCCCTCAATGTAAGGGCATTCTAATAGAGAAAATCATCAGGTAACTCAAAGACAGAATAGAGGGCTTCTGATGATCTAAGTTGTCTTGTTAATTACAGTTAATCTAAAACTCCTTTTGGCTGTTATAAAAAGGATTAAATTTTTGTTGTTGTTA
The DNA here is from genome assembly GCF_024542745.1 of Macaca thibetana thibetana. Taxonomy (NCBI): domain Eukaryota; kingdom Metazoa; phylum Chordata; class Mammalia; order Primates; family Cercopithecidae; genus Macaca; species Macaca thibetana. The sequence goes on from NC_065590.1 coordinate 54,627,112, forward strand.
GTGTTGTTGTTGTTGTTGTTGTTGTTGAGATAGAGTCTCACTCTGTTGCCCAGGCTGGAGTGCAATGGTGCGATCTTGGCTCACAGCAACTTCTGCCTCCCAGGTTCAGGTGATTCTCCTGCTTCATCCTCCTGAGTAGCTGGATTACAGGTGTGCACCAAAACACCTGGCTAATTTTTGTACTTTTAGTAAAGACAGGGTTTCACCATGTTGGTCAGACTGGTCTCAAACTCCTGACCTCATGATCCATCCGCCTCAGCCTCCCAAAGTGCTGGGATTACAGGCATGAGCCACCGCTCCCAGCCCACATTTCTTTTTCTGTCTAAGAAAGTATAATACAAAATCTCTAATATTTGGTGAGTTTCTTATGATCTCATAATGGTAGGGCTTATGTTTGTAAAGATCAATTTTTATAGGCTGTTACAGCTATAGATATAAGTGTGAAGGAACTTGGATTAAATCCAACTGAACCCTATATGCCATAACTGAGGTTACCCTGGGTCTGGAATTTTTTGCAGAGTCCAGAGAGTTAAAGGCTCTCACAGTGTTGGATGGTTGTCAATAGAGTTACACATCACAATAACTAGAAAACTTAATAAAAAAGAATCTAAATATTCAGGCCTTGATCTCTTTGTACTGAATTAGATACACTTAGATCTGTGGAACTCTGGTGATAGGTTTTTCCAAACTCTTCTGTGAGTTGTGCTTCATTTATTAAGAACAGCTAATCTCTTCACGTGCTTCCAATTTATAGAAAATTCAGTCTTAAATGTACTGAAAATGAGGCAAAGACAGTTTTTTGAGTTCTAATATGTTTAATCTAATCTAATAATTTATTCTTGGTATTTTGCTTTTATTCGAAGCTTTAGATACCTAGATTCTGAGTTATGAGTCAATAAGTCAGTGTTGTTTTCTAACTTGGTGCATTTTCAATAATGTGGCATTGCACTTCCAGGTGAAGTTTAAATGTTCCCATCCTACATCTTCAGCTTCAGCTTAAACAACCATCTCCCCTGTTTGAGGTTCCCACTATTACCTCTTTAATCCCTTTCTCTTTCCCCTCTAAGGCATTCTATGGAATGCTGTATAATCCCTACCTCAATTCTCACACACTCCACTTTATATAACTAATTTCTGCTCATGCTTCGGATCTCTATTGAATGTTGCTTCCTTGAGGAGGTCTTCCATGTCCTCTAGGTCTAGGTATGTCCTCCTCCTTCCCATAGCAATTTCATTTTCTCTTCATCATATTACACTTCAGTGATACAGAAATACATACATGTGAGTGTTTATTATACAGTGATTGATCAGACTGTTATATACCAGTGGTTTCTACTTCTCAGTCAATAAAAATCAGTAAAATATTTATGAATATATTTCACTATTATTGTGATATCTTATGCTCTCTCACCTTAACAGATTATGTAACTTGACATGTATTTTAGTGACAGGTAGGTATATTTCTCTAGGAGAGAAAAATAAAAGTTAGTATGGATTTTTTTTTTTACTTGAAATCTAATACATGTTTTATCCAGCGAGTTGATGATAATTCCTGGGATATAACAAAGTCAGCAGCAGCGGCAGCAGACTTACCTGCATCATGTTCCCACACCCAGCTCATGGCCCTAATCTACCTTTCAGAAATAGCAATATTTCACCATGTATTGTTTAGGCCCCTACTCATTTGGACTAATTTTTGGTGCCCAAACATACCTTTCATTTTCATCCTTTCAAACGTGTACTCATGCAAACCCATCTGGAATCTGTCTTCCCAGAACCCTCCTCAACACCTCCCACACCTAATTGCCTTCCTCTACCTAGGCTTATTTTGGTTGGTTAATGTCAAGGACAGTACCAGGCCCTCATTCAACTCTTTATATCTTTATATACCTCAGCACACAATAGATCAGTAGAAATGTAGAAAATCAAACCCTCTAAGTTACATTCCAGAAAAGTAGTATTCATAATGTTTTTTTTTTCCTGATTGTTTGCAATTTGCTAAATCAGCAAAGTACTTTGTGTCTCTCCTTTTCCTCCTATGTGCTAAACTAGAATTTTCTTAACTTTTCCTTACCTCTCCAGAGCCTGGCATAGTCTATCCCAGTATCTTGCACATAATAGTATTTCATTATGTAATTAAATGCAAATATTTTGATAAAGATACTGCTCTTTGGTAAATGATCCTCTCCTTGTGTGTGGAAGAAATTACTGTATTTAAGGAAAATGTGAGAACTCCGTTTAGAAAACCATGATTTCTTCCAGAGTACCAAAGCCTGTTGGGGCCTAGAGAGTTAATGTTTCCAAATAAGAATCAATTTCCTAGTTTGTTAAAGAGAGGTGCAAGAAAAAATATTAGTACAGTGACAGACCTGAGTGGAAAAATCTAAAGTAAGTATAATTCAGTTTGAACAGTTATTTTTATGTCTAAAGTTTTTTAAAAGTCAAGAATTGCCTTGAGGTTCTTTAAAAACATAGATAGTACCCACACATTTTTTTTTAATTGTAGATTGTGACTGGGTACAGTGGCGCATGCCTGTAGTCCCAATACTTTGGGAGGCTGAAGCAGGAAGATCAGTTGAGGCCAGGAGTTCAAGACCAGCCTGGGTCACATAGCAAGACCCTATCTCTACAAAAGAAAACACACACACACACACACACACACACACACACACACAGAGTAGATTCTTGTATTTACATCTTGGCAAAGACTTTTAAAACAGCTCAGAAAATTATCCTACTAGTCAGTATATCCTTTTTGTGAAGAAGAGAGAAGTAACAATTATGACAGTAATTAAATGATCTTAAGAAAATGAACATAAATGGCACCCAGAACTATTAAAGATTAAACAAACCTTTGAATTGCAGAGGCTGAGTCTACATGAAACCAAAAATACCTGTTTAAATGTGAAAAAAATTCAACTGATTATCTAAGTATGTTGTTCTCAAGATGCTATAAGACTGCTTTAGTTTTGTTTGAAATTACTTTATTTGATATTATGTAAACAGGCTAAATGCCATACAAACACACATAAAAAATTTTTTTCAAGTTAAAATTAAAAGTGGGAAGGCATGTAGTGTCAGATGATGATGATTGAGATTCAGAGATAAAAACATTATATGATACTAGGCAAATAGAAAGAAACGTAAAATGAGTAGTGTATGGTAAATGCAGGGTACACTGACAATAAAGGAAGAGCAGACAGTTTCATAGATTAGTACATGAAAGAACATATAAGAACATATGAAGTTGTATTGACTTGTCAAAGCAAATTTTATAAACAATATAGTTATTTGATTTCCCTAAGACTTGAAATGTTTAACATTATAACCTGTGTTTCCTCTGCACAGTAGTCCATTATTTAGGAGCTTGTATTGACCCAAATGGATTTTCTTTGTTTTTTTTTGTTTGTTTGTTTTTTGTTTTTGTTTTTGTTTGAGACGGAGTCGTGCCCTGTCGCCCAGGTTGGAGTGCAATGGTGTGATCTCAGCTCACTGCAACCTCCGCCTCCTGGGTTCAGGAGATTCTCCTGCCTCAGCCTCCCTTGTGGCTGGGATTACAGGCGTGCACCACCATGCCCGGCGATTTTTTCTAATCTTTAGTAGAGACAGGGTTTCACCATGTTGGCCAGGCTGGTCTCAAACTCCTGACCTTGTGATCCAACTGCCTTGGCCTTCCAAAGTGCTGGAATTACAGGTATGAGCCATCGCACCCGGCCCCAAATGGATTTTCTGATATTTCACTTTCACGCCTTCTCTGAGTGGTATTCTAAATCTTCTGGGTCTAATGGTCTGAAATTCTTTTTACTACTTCATTTTGTAAAGATTAGAGAAGAATACCTACAACATGGTTACAAATCAGTATGTCCTTGGGAATGAACAAAAATTGATAAGCAGAAATCTGAAGTAAACAACACTGCTCTTAGACATTCTACATTCTCTTTGTTTATGACCTTTACGGAAAATGGCCACTGATTCTACTGTCAGTGCTTTCAACTATATTAAGTTGGTTGGTAGAAAAAGAAATCCTGGTTTTTGAATTTTCAAAAAAAATTCTTATTGGTGATATAATGTGATATTTTTAACCAAAGTGCTAGGAAGTAGGTATAAAATGAAATCAAGGCTCAGCAGCAAAGAAACCTGAGATCAGGGCTCATATTAACCTTTTACTAGCTTCATGACTGGGAAAATTAATAACTTCCTAATCTTCAGTTTTATTTTTGATAAATATCACTAACCTTGCTTTATAGTGATATTATGATTAAGCTAATGCATAATAGATAATAGAATTGTGCCTGACACATGGTAGCTAATTAAAAAACAGTGTTTTTTAGTAATGTTAATAATAGATACTATTTCAAGAAGTGTTTAGTGAGTTTTATCTTATGCCAGTTAGAGGCTACCTGGGATCTTGCATTCGAAACAATACTGACATTATGTCTACCCTCAGAGATTCACCAGGGTCCATAAAGGGTATGGCAACACGCATATATGTTTTATTTTTGTTAAAAAAGTTGTTTGGCTTGCCCAAGGTGACACAGCACCATCATAATTAGAATTTAGTTCTCCTGGCTTTGGATTTTGTAGAAGTTTAGGATGGAATGTTATTTTTGTTGAGACAAACAGTTTATCAGTGTAAGTGGAAATGATGGACATATAAGAAGCAATTAGTATTGTATATCTGAAGATAGGTGAGTGCATGTGACTATCAGACCTAAAATAAGACAGTGTATCTACTACAGATGGAGTTTAAAGTCCATTAGAGCAAATAACATTGCTATAAATCCTTGTAAAGACAAGACATTGTTATAGTCATGTATTTCTACAGATACCAATTGCAAAAAATATTTGAAGCAATGTGTTTAAGTCAAGGAAACTGGCCAGACCCTGAAATGATTTCACATACTATAATTGAACTTTGATGTGAATAAGAGTAAAATAAATACATTATCCTGTTTTTTCTTCTAACTTTAGTTTTGCAATTGGACTGGTTCATTCTTAGCATCTGTAGGCTAACTTAGAATTTTTGCAAAAGCATGAATTTGATTCATAAAGGCTGAGGCTTATAGTTATATCTTTAATCATCCATGGAATGTCACACCATTAGAGGCCTGAGGTAATGCAATATTAATTCAGCAAATATTTATTTTGTGTCCTCCTGTGTGCCAGGCACAGTTCTGTGCACATGGAATATAGTAATGAAAAAAATTGAGAAAAAACTTCACTGGGGGGCTCATATTTTGGAGTAAAGGCAGATAATGAAATTAAATATAATAGAGAAGTTTAATATATTAAACATAATAATTTGTATATAAATAAACAGAGAATTTAATGAAATTGAGTATAATAGAGAAGTAAATTACCCAATATATTAGAAGATGGTTAAGTGTTATTTTAAAAATAAAAAAATAAACAGAATAAGGGAAAGGAGGGTTGAATAAGGGCGAGTAAGTTTCAGCGTTAAATAAAGTGGTCACTGGGTGGAGAGATTTGAAGGAAAATTTTATAGATATGAGGAATTAGCCATTGTATGTATCTTGACAACCTTTCCCTCTTGGAAGAAACAGTTAGAACAAGAAGCTTAATAAAACTATAACAAACATGGCATGGTTGAGGGATCCAGCGTGGCTGGAGCAGAATGATAACGTCAGAGAGGCCAGGAGGCCAGGTCTTGCAGGACCTCTCATGGACTTTGACAATGGCAAGGTTTTGAGCAGTGTAGTGCCGTGCTATGGCATGATATTAGAAGGGTCATTTGGTCTTCTGTGTTTAGAAAGGATACAAAAGGTTAAGAGCAAAACGTTAGAGAATATTTCAGAGGCTATTTTAGGATCCAAGCAAGAGATCATGGTAGCTTAAGTTACTAGCAGTGAATAGGGCAAGTAACAGATGGGCTCTGAAAATATTTTAATGTCAAAATCTACAGGATTTAGTAAAAAATGTAAAGTGAGATATAAGAGAACAACAAAAATTATAGAGAACAATTTAATGATTTTGACCTAACCTGATCCATGTGAAAATTGAGTCTTTTTTTTCCCCTCCTTGTACAAGGATGCCTATAACTGGAGCATGCTTTTTGGCAGGTAAGAAGTTCAATTTTGGACAGGTTTTTAATTACATATTCCAAAGGACGTGTTGAGGAGATGCCAGATACCTAAGCCTGGAATTTTGGAAAGAGGCCTAAACTGAAAATGTAATTCACAATTAGTTGTCATATAGAGGATATTAAAGCCATGAGTTTGCATGACATGACCAGGAGTGTGAGTACAAATAGAAAAGACTTGAGGACTGATCCCTAGAGCATTCCAAATGTAAGAACTGAGGTATTCCAGTACTTGACTCAGAGATCTTATGAAGTGGAAAAAAAAATTTTGGTAAGCTTATAATAATATTTACTATTTGGCTATTGTGTATAAAGTAAAATCTCTTAGTGCAGCTGTGAGGTAGCTAACTCTCCTTCCAGGAAGGACTGTCTTGCTTGTGCTCAGGTTTACCTTTTTTTTGTTTTTCCTGTTGAAAATAATTTTTGAAATCCAAGTATCTTTAACTTACTATGCTACCCCCTTTGCTATTCAGTACTCAAATGCAAAAACATTTATGTAATACTATTGGGGTGAGTAACACACAGAGGAGTTGGAAAGGAATATTTAACAGGGAAAAGAGGTATTAAAGGCAAATTAACTGAATATAAATATATATTCTGCTGAATTACCTTATACAACTTATTTAGATTTCTTATATAAAAATAAGGATAATAATTATTTTTCAGAATTGTCATGAGTATTGATATTAGCAAATGCAAAGTTATTGGGAACTTTTTTTTTTTAAAAACATATTCATTTCATTGTTTGATTATTCTGTAATCCAAGTTTTTGTGGTTTGGTGTCTGGAGCTCTAATTTTGCTAAGTTTTTTGTGTGTTTTTTGTTTATTTTAAATACACCTACATGGTTTAAGATCGTTTTTGAGGCCGGGCGCGGTGGCTCAAGCCTGTAATCCCAGCACTTTGGGCTTGAGGCCGAGACGGGCGGATCACTAGGTCAGGAGATCGAGACCATCCTGGCTAACACGGTGAAACCCCGTCTCTACTAAAAATACAAAAAACTAGCCGGGCGAGGTGGCGGGCGCCTGTAGTCCCAGCTACTCAGGAGGCTGAGACAGGAGAATGGCCCGAACCCGGGAGGCGGAGCTTGCAGTGAGCTGAGATCCGGCCACTGCACTCCAGCCTGGGTGACAGAAAGAGACTCCGTCTCAAAAAAAAAAAAAAAAAAAAAAAAAAGATCGTTTTTGAAAGTTTTTAATTTTAATACAGAATTTTTTCCCTGCTCAACTGGGCATAAGCAGTGAAATATATCACTTTCTGCAGTTATTTTCGATGTCAGTAGTGATAATCCTTGCAAACTTAATCTTTTTTCCAAAACTAACTCCATATTTCCCTCAAATATGCACATTCCTTCAAATATGCACACCTAAAGCCCTCATCTCTGTGATAACTTTCTGTATCATAGATCGAAAAGTATCATAATAACGTCATGAGGAAAAACATTGAAAATCCTTGAGAAAATTAGGCAATTCTGAAGTATAGACTATTGGCTGATGCAAAACAAAGGCAAAAAACGTTTCATGTGACTTTAACTGTTGGAGAGTCATTAGATAATTAGTAGTAAGACAGTTGCTTGGCTGCATTAACGTTCCTCTCCCTAAAATTCAGGAAGAAAATAAGAGAAGGTGGGTTCCTCCTTCCGTCTGGATTCAGTGTACCCTATCATCTTCATGGTGGGGATGCCAAGCATTGCATATCACAGCAAACTCATCTGAGGATGGGTATTGGGGAGAAAGGCTTGTCAGGCAGGGACTACACAAGCAAGCATCTCCCAAGTAGCTCACTTTGCTTCAAACTTCTCACTTCTTTCTGAAAAAAGAGGTTTCTTCGCAGCATTCTTCCCTTCTAAAAAGATTTCCCTGAGATAAGAAAAAATATGGCTGGGAGGGGTGCCTCACACCTATAATCCCAGAACTTTGAGAGGCCAAGGCAGGTGGATCACTTGAGCCCAGGAGTTCAAGACCAGTCTGGGCAACATGGTGAGACCTCATCTCTACAAAAAATTTTAAAACCTAGTCAAGCGTGGTGATATGCACCTGTAGTGCCAGCTCCTAGGGAAGCTGAGGTGAGAGGATTGCTTGAGCCTGGGAGGAGGAGGCTTCAGTGAGCCGAGATCACGCCAATGTGCTCCAGTCTGGGCAACAGAGTGAGACCTTCTATCAAAAAGAGAAAAAAAAAAAAATACAACTACCCAATTACTATCTACAGTGTTTAATCATCACTAAGCACTCACTGTGTATCAGGGGCTTTGCCAATGGCGAGGGAGACAGATAACAAATAGGATGTGGACTTTGCTCTATGGTTGTTTATTCCTGATCAGGCAACTTAGAAGAATCTGAGACCAGAGGAAGAATAAATAAGAATCATCAAATTAAGTGGGGCTTCATTTCAGGAGACATCATCTAAGCTGAATCCTGGTGGTTGAAAAGAAATTGGTCAGGTTAAAAGTTAAGGAAGATGAGAAACTATGTTAGGCAGAAAAAGCAAAGACACTAAGATAGAAAGATCATGGTACATTCATAGACCATGGGGCTTGGCAAATCATACTGGCATTCTTCCCAGTACCTAAGACTACAGGAAACCTATTTAAAAAATAAAACATAACTGCTGCAGCTATCAGGGCAGTCTTTGTTCTCATTTGTGGTTTATGTCCATATCCTCTGTTTTAAACATGCTGCCTTATTTGCAATCCCTGTTTTCCATCTCACTACTTAAAAGCAAATCCCTTCACTGTCTTGCATCTTCAGAGAGATGACTTTTTAAAATATTGGTTCATTTTTTTATGCAGCCTCTATCAATACCACTGTCTCCCAGTTCAGCTCTTATTTCCTATAGGTCTCTCTTATGTATTTTAGCCCACAGAAAATTCTGCTCAGCTTCTAGGACAATGCATGTAAAGTCTCAAAACACTGACCTTTAGAATTTAGAAAAGAAGTGTTTGCCCACCGTGGCACACGTTTACCTATGTAACAAACCTGCGCGTCCTTCACACATATCCCAGAGCTTAAAATAAAGTAAATTTAAAAAGTCAAACTCACACCAAAAAGAGTAAATAGTGGTTACTAGGGGCTGGAAGATGAGGGAAGGGGAGGGATGATTGCTGTATGGTATCAACTTTCAGTTATAAGATGAATAGGTTCTGGGGGCCTAAAGCACAGCATGGTGATTAGTTAATAAAATGTATCCTTGAAAAGAAAATAGAAGAAAGGAAAGGAAAACAAGTGTGTGCATCACTGTTGTTCCTGTACCTGAGAAATAACCAAAATATAAATGATACTGCTATTTTTCTTAGCAGGGCATCACCCCCTCACATTTTGTGCCTAATTGTACATATATAGCATTCATAGACTTCATCAGAATTTGTAAGACTATGTACTTAAAGTCTAAGCTCAGGTATCCCAATTTACTGTCATTTCCTGTCAATAAATATAAGCTTTCAGCTTTCACTGTAGGGTAACAACTTCCAGTGACAGTGGACAGATCCTTCTAGCATTAAAGGATTAATAATAATCTCTATTAAATGGGAAGTGATAACATTTTGACTGCCATGATGGCCTAGAATCCCAGGGATCTCTAGTAACAAAGTAAGTGTACTTTTATACACTGCCTTTTTACTGTGGGCCTACAGTATACAGTGATAGCAAGGAGAATGCTCAAAGCTGTGAGGACAGGAAAAGAGCGATGCCTCAGAACACATACCACTTTCACCAAGTACGAAGAATAATCCTGCTAATCGCTGGAAGCAGGAAAGAAGGGCAGAGAAATAACCCTAAAATGCATCAAATATTCACAGAGTGTACTGCAGAGATAACCAAAGTCTGTATTTCCTGAGGAACAGAAAGACAAGGGTAGGGCTGGAAAGTAAAGAGAATTCCCCAGCAAGTCAAAAAACTATTGGCTGTGCTATAAAGGAGAGAGAGAGAGACAGAGACAGAGACAGAGACAGACAGACAGAGAGAGAGAGAGAGAGAGAGAGAGAGAGATCTTTGACAAATCAGTAAACTGCTAATTAGGTTATAAAGCATCAAGAATTCTGAAAATCTCACTAGGGCTCACAACCCAAAACCTAACAAATAAATGTCTTAATACCACACCTTTTAAATATAAGGACAGAGGTAAACTTAATCGATCTAATGCCACAATAAATCCAAGACTGAGCTAAATCACCAATTAAAACGGCTCATCCTCCTTCATTAGCAGCCTGAGAGAGCAAGAGATATGCTGTTTTCTGGGGGAAATATTTCATTCATTTCAGTTTCTGCTCATTGTTTTAAGATGTATATTAGTCAGGGTTCTCTAGAGGGACAGAACTAATAGGATACATGTATATAAAAAGTGGAGTTTATTAAGGAGTAATAACTCACACAATCATAAGGTCTCACAATAGGCTGTCTGAAATCTGAGGAGCAAGAAAGCCAGTCCGAGTGCAATACTAAAGAACCTGGAGTCTGATGTTCAAGAGCAGGAAGCATCCAGGGTGGGAGAAAGATGTAGGCTGGGAGGCTAAGCCAATGTAGCCTTTTCACATTCTTCTGCTTGCTTTTATCAAAGCTATGCTGGCAGCTGATTAGATGGTGCCCACCCAGATTAAGGATGAGTCTGTTTTACTCAGCTCACGGACTCAAATGTTAAATTAATCTCCTTTGGCAGCAACCTCACAGACACACCCAGGATCAATACTTTGCATCCTTCAATCCAATCAAGTTGACATTCAGTATTAACCACCTCAAGATGTAAAGATAAAATTTGGCAAATATGTATCTTTTGAAAGACCCAATGAAGTATCTTTGGAAAGACCTTATGAAAAGTAAAATAGTCAATATAATGTAATCCATAGATGGTCCAGATGTTAGAATTAGTCAGGAAAAATTGTAAGATAACAATGGTAAGTGTATTAAAGCATCTTGTGGTACAGGTGGACTAATGCATAAACAGGTAATTTTAACAGAGAAGAGTAAATGATAAAAAAGACTTCAATGGAAATTTCAGAATTAAAAAAATTATATCAGAAATAAAGAGTTCACTTCATGAAATTTACAGAGCTCTACACCCATTAACATCAGAATACACGTTATTTTTGATTTCACATGGAACACTGACCAAGATGAACAAATTGGGCCATAATAGAATTCTCAGTAAATTTCAAACGCTTACAATCAGGTAGAATGTGTTTTTTAAATAACCCCCAATAAATAAAATTCAATAATACTATTTATAAAATATCCAAATACTTGAAAATTAATAAACACATTTCTACATTTGTTATGAACTAAAAGGTTACATGGGAAAGAAGAAAATATTTAGCACTGAATGAAGATTAAAACAAAACATGTAAAAACCTGTTAAAGTAATATATATAGAAATAATTATAATATGCAATGGGTATATTAAGAGAAATATTTCTAAATAAAAAATTCTAAGCTTCCAACTTAAAAAGTTGGAGAAACAAAGCATATTAAGTCCAAAGTAAACAGAAGAAAGGAAAAATAAACATGAATGTAGAAATCAATAAAATAAAAAGCAGATAGGAAATAAATAAAAAGATCATAAAGTAAACAAAAAGAATAGTAAAACAGTTTTCATGGCCCTTGCAAAACTAATCATATAATAAAAAGAGAAAACACAAATAGCAATATTAAGAATGAAAGGACATTACCACAGATTCCACAGAAATTAAAAGGAAGAAAAACATAAGAGACAACTTTATAACAATGTATTTAATACCAAGAAGAAATGGAAAAGTTTCTTGCTAAAAAATAGAATTTTTCATAAAAAAACTCTTAAAAAAATAACTCTGGTTCCAGTTCCCTTGACTAGTCAATTCCATCATACATTAAAGGAGGGTACAACATCAATCTTATACAAATGATTTCAGAAAATGAAAAAGGAAGAAGTAACATTTCTTGATTCTTTTTATGATCTATGATGACTCTAATAAGAAAACTAGAGAATGCATTATAGTGCACAAAAATTCTTCACAAAATCCTAGGTTTAGAAATTAATCAATGTTTAAATCATCACATTATAGAATAAAGGGGAAAATCATATGATTAATCACTAAAAGCAGAAAAAGCAATTGAAAAAATTCAGCCTTTCACTGTAATGGTCTTTTAGAAAACTAGAAACAGACAGTATCTTCTATTTTAGAAAGGACATCTATGAAAAAAAATCTGTAGATAACATTACCCTTAATGCTACCACATATGCTTTCTCCTTAAAATCAGAAACAAGGATAGAGTCCAGAAATAAAAATCACACATACATAGTCAACTGATTTTTGACAAAGGAGCCAGTGTAATTCAGTGAGAAAAGGAAAGGCGTTTCAACAAATGCTGCTGTAACAATTGGATATCCATATGGAAAAAAATGAACTTTAACTCTATTTTACTTGATAGACAAAATTTAATTTGAGATGGATAATAGACTTAAAAGAATCATAGGTAAAGTCATAATGCTTCTCTAAAAAATAAGAGTATCTTTACAACTGTAGGTTAAATAAAAATTTCTTATATAGGACAAAAAGCACTATCCTTATTATAAGGAAATGTTAAATTTAAATTCATAGAAATTGAGTATATCTATCCTTAAAGAGACACACGGTAAAAAAATAAGCAGGCAATGAGCATACTGGAAGAAAATAGCATACTATTTTCATTATATGTGTGTGTATATATATATATAATTTATATATTATGTATTATGTTTCTCATATATAATATATAATATAGTTGATAAATGCTTTGCATCCAGAATATACAAAAACTTACATAAATTAATAATTTAAAAAAGCAAAAATACAATAGGAAAATATATTTTACTCAATACTTTGAGAAGTTTATTGATTATATAAAAATAATCAATAAACCCATAAAAAACTGTTTGACATCATTACTCGTCAGAGAGATACTATTTCATAAAGAGATAACAACTCTTATCCACACAAATAGTTAAAGAAATGTTGCAGTGTCAAGTATTGGTGAGTATGTGGAACAAATGGAAATTTCATACTCTATAGGTAATGTAAAATGGTACAATTATTCTGGATATATTTCTGCCATGTATTTATGGCGGTTTCTTACAAAGGTGAGGGTACACCAATGCTGTAACCTAGCATTCAACTGTCTGGCATTTACCCTTCAAAACAGTATGTCCATAAAATGTTCACACAAAGGTTTATAAATGTATGTATATTTACAGCAATCTTATTCATAAATAATCCCAAATTGGAACTGTGCCAAATGGTCATCATTGAAACAATAAATTAACAAATTATAGTACATTTTATACAATATGATAACATTAAACAATAAAAATATATTTCCATCCTTAAAAGAAAGGTATTTTCTAAGAATTACCCTTGGAGTATAGATGCTTTTTCTAATCATTGGAAATCTAAGGACTTCAGTCTTTACTGCTATGTGAATGGCTAGCTGATATCTTTAGTATCAGCCCTTAATTCATGATAGCTTTTCTGATTTTTTCATTAATTCACTCAGTAATTTATTTATTATATATTATAGGGTAGGCATTATTTCTATTACTATAACTGGAAACATATAAGCAACATTTCTGCCCTCAGAAAGATAACATCAACTGAGGAAAGAGCAACCATAAAATAGTAATTATTTTACATATTAAAGGTCTTATAAAGGAAAACAAAAGGAAATATAAGGAAGCATGACAATGGGAGGGGAACAGAGATTTACTCTTTAGCTAAGGTAGAGGTAAACCCTATGAAGTTTGAAATACTTGCTCTCATACCTAAATGATGAAAATAAATAAACTATGCAAAAACATCCTTGACTAAAAACAGAAAGTGAAAAATAATAATTTAAGAAGTAAATGGGTCATCAGGGTTTGGGATTATGGTTGACTTTATTTTCAAATAATTTTTAATAATGGGACAGTATGATCTTTTTAATAATATATATTAATATAATCCAGTCTAAAAACCTGTAGCCAATTTATTTTGCCAGTTTCAATTCTGTACTTCAAGAGACTGCTAGCTGGGCCAGGTGCAGTGGCTCAGGCCTGTAATCCCAGCACTTTGAGATGTTGAGGCGGGCAAAACATGAGAGCCCAGGAGTTCAAGATCAGCCTAAAAAACGTGGAGAAATCACATCTCTACAAAATAATAAATAAATAAATAATAAATAAACAAAAATTAGTTGGGTGTGGTAGTGCAAGCCTCTAGACCCAGGTACTCAAGAGGCTGAGGTGGGAAGATTGCTTGAGCCCCAGAAGTGGAGGTTGCATGAGAGCTGTGATCACACCAACCCAGTTGAGAGAGCAAGACCCTGTCTCAAAAAGAGATTACTTGATTACTTACTAATAAACTAGTTGTATTACTCCATTATCATATGCTTAATAAAGACATACTTGAAACTGGGTAATTTATAAAAGAAAGGAAAGAAGTTTAATTGACTCACAGTTCAGCATGGCTGGGGAGGCCTCAGGAAACTTACAATCATGGCAGAAGGAGAAGCAAACATGTCCATCTTCACATGGCGGCAGCAAGGAGAAGTGCTGAGCAAAAGAAGAAAAAGCCCCTTATAAAACTGTCAGATCTCTTGAGAACTCAATTACTATCACAAGAACAGCATGAAAGTAACTGCCCCCATGATTAAATTACCTTACATCTGGTTCCTCCCATGACATGTGGGGATTATGAGAACTACAATTCAAGATGAGATTTCGGAGGGGACACAGCCAAACCATATCATTCTGCCTCTGGCCCCTTCCTAATTTCATGTCCTCACATTTCAAAACACAATCATGTCTTCCCAACAGTTCCCCAAAGTCTTAATTCATTTTGATAGTAACAGTAGGCAGTCCAGTGCCTAGGTAGAAAGGGGTAGGCCCCAGTGAATCTCCACCTTCAAGCTGAAGACAGTTTAAAGCCTGAAAGCCAAGATAAAGCCTCAGACCATATTGAGAACCTGTCTTCCTGCTTGGGATACTTTGCTCTGATTGATCCCCACCCTTCACCTATTTTACATATAACTGCTCTTTCCTAATTGGTTTTCTACCCTGTCTTGACCTCCTTTGAGTGATGTCTTCACTTTAACCTTTTTTGCATACTCACAAATCAATTAGCACACATTCACCATTCTGAGTTTATAAAAAGCTCCAGACCCAGTCACAATGAGAGAACAAAACCACCCAACTGCAGGGGTGGGGCACCACCCCCTGCTGCTTCCCATCTCTGCTGAGAGCTGTTCCGTCACTCAATAAAATTCTTCTCCACCCATCCTCACCCTTCAACTGTCAGTGTATCCTCAATCTTCTTGGACATGGGACAAGAGCTCAGGAACCAACATATGTGAGTACAAGATATAATATAGGTGGCCTGGGGTGTTCCCAGCCCAGCCTCAGACTGAGCTGTTGTGCCAGCCAATATTAGCCAAGGGGAGATGAGTGGGCAAGGTGCCACCAGCTGCAGGCCCGGGGCCAAGTGAGGCCCAGGCAGGGGGTGGCGGTGGATGTCGTCAGCTGTAGGTCCTATCTGGCAAAGTGAGCAAGAAAGTTTCTACATCAATTTCAGCATTAACACAAAAGTCCAAGTCCATAGTCTCATCTGAGACAAGGCAAGACCATTCTGCCTATGGGCTTACAAAATCAAAAGCAAGTTAATAACTTCCTAGATACAATAGGGGTAAAGGCATTGGGTAAATACACTCATTCCAAGCGGGAGAAATTACTCAGAAAAAAGGGGCTACAAGCCCATGCAAGTCTGAAATCCAGCAGGACAGTCATTGAACATTAAAGTACTAAAAGGATCTCCTTTGACTCCATGTCTCACGTCCAGGTCATGTTGATGCAAGAAGTGGGCTCTCACAGCCTTTGACAGCTCTTCTTCTGTGCCTTTGCAGGGTCCAGCTTCCCTTCTGGCTGCTTTCATGGCCTGGAGAGCCTGTGGCTTTTCTAGGCACGTGGTGCAGGCTGTCGGTGTATCTACCATTCTGGGGTCAAGAGGATGGTGGCCCTCTTCTCACAGCTCCAATAGGCAGTGCCCCAGTGGGGACTCTACATGGGGGCTCCAACCCCACGTTTCCCTTATGCACTATCCTAGCAGAGGTTCTCTGTGAGGGCTCCACCCCTGCAGCAGACTTTTGCCTGGATGTTCAGGTGATTTCATACATCTTCTGAAGTCTAGGCAGAGGTTCCCAAACCTCAGTTCTTGACATCTGTGTACCTACAGGCACAACACTACATGAAGACTGTCAAGGCTTAGGGCTTGTGTCCTCTGAAGCTGCAGCCTGAGCTGTATGTTGGCCCCTTTTAACCCTGACTGGAGTGGCTTGGACATAGGGCAACAAGTCCCAAGGCTGCACAGAGTAGGGTTTCCCTTGACCTGGCCCCAAAAAACATTTTTCCCTCCTAGGCCTCCAGGTCTATGATGGGAGTGGCTGATGTGAAGGTCTCTGACATGCCCAGGAGACATTTTTCTGATTGTCTTGTCAATTAGCATTTGGCTTTTGATTACTTATGCAAATTTCTGCAGCCAGTTTGAATGTCTCCCTAGAAAACAGATTTTCCTTTTCTGTTGCATTGTCAGGCTGCAAATTTTCCAAACTCTTTTGCTCTACTTCCTCTTGAATATTTTGCTGCTTAGGAATTTCTTCCACTGGATACCATAAATCATCTCTCTCAAGTTCAAAGTTCTACAGCTCTCTAGGGCAGGGGCAACATGCTGCCCATCATTTTGCTAAAGCATAAGATTATAAAGAGTCACCTTTGCTCAAATTCCCAACAAGTTTCTCATCTCCATCTGAGACCACCTCAGCCTGGACTTTGTTGTCTATATCACCAGCAGCATTTTCGTCAAAACCATTCAAGTGTCTAGAAAGTTCCAAACTTTACCACATCTTCTTGTCTTCTGAGCCCTGCAAATCTCTAAGAAGTTCCAAATTTTCCCACATTTTCCTATCTTTGTCTGAGCCCCCCAAACTATTCCAGCCTCTGCCCCTTACCTAGTCCCAAACTCTCTTTCAAATTTTGGGCATCTTTACAGCAGTGCCCCACTTTCTGTCATACCAATTTACTGTATTAGTTCATTCTCATGCAGCTAGTAAAGACAAAGCCATGAGTGGGTAATTTATAAAGGAAAGAGGTTTAATTGACTCACAGTCATCATGGCTGGGGAGGCCTCAGCATGCTTACAGTCATGGCAGAAGAGGGAGCAAACACATCCTTTTACACATGGCAGCAGCAAAGAGAAGTGCCAAGCAAAGGGGCCAAAGCCCCTTATAATCCATCAGATGTTATGAGAACTCACTCACTGCCATGAGAACAGCATGAGGGTAACTGCCCCTATGATTTAATTACTTCCCACCAGGTACCTCCCATGACATGTGGGAATTATAGGAATGACAATTCAAAATGAGGTTTGGGCAGGGACACAGTCAAACCATATCACTAGTAATCAAGTAGATATCCTAAAATAATTTTAAATAATTGGATATATAATTTGTAATTAGTTAATTTTATATATTTAAATGGAAGCAATAAAATACTTTCTAAAGCATTTGAAGCAGTTTACAGCCTTAAACAGGCTAGTAAGTGCCATGTAAACAATGTTTATAGTATTCATCTTCACAAGAAAGAAAAGGACTACACTCTAAAAACATGGTAAAATAAAAAACCTGTCACAACTCTCCAAAAGAACAGATTTAAATTCCTATAAATTTTACAATTCTCGAAAACAGCATTCTTGAAAAACACCAATCCATAGACAGAGAACTACTAGTTAAGATTGCAATTGCTTCCAAGACTTCTGTGTTTCCAGAATCAAGACTAAATAATACCTCTATATGTATAAATATTTATTTCAGAACTTATATGTCTCTCTGATCATTCTGAAATACCCTTTGATTAATCAATTCATATGTTTTATCCTTGTATGTAAAAATGGACAAGATACAGAAGATATGCTTCCATTCAGCTACATTTTGTTTATCTTCACCAGTGAGAAGCAACCATACACTTTATCATGATCTCAGACAAAAACCATTTTCTTTCCTTTCTTTCCTTGTCGTTTCTCTACACACCCTGAGTTTAGAAGCTTTACTAAACTATGTTTATTTTTGAAGCTTTGGGTAGCAGGCTGAAAAGCCTATAAACATCAGAAAATGGCAAATTTCCTTTTGATACCCCTTTAATTCTAAAGCATGTTTATATTCCTATTCATAAAAGGCAACTTAAAAATCACTACATAAAGTTTTCCTTTGTAAATATGAACAACTCTTGAGACCTTTTTGCTGGTGTTTTGTAAATCAATGCAGTGCTATTGAGTTAAGGAAACCCCTGACTGTAACCATTTAACAAATTTGTAAATTGTAGAAAGAAGGCCTGAAATTGCTTTTCACTGCACTGAAATTATGTTGGGGTAAATGTATTATAAAACATTTAAATTACAAGATATGAATCCCATCTTTTTATCAGATTGCTTAGTAATTTTATAATAAGTATATTTTTCACATCTACTTATTATATTGCAAATTTTGCCTTTCAGAAATAATATCATTTTTATTCCATCTTAGTTAAATTTTATAAAATTAAATACTGTCACTTAAGCTGGTGGGGCCATGTAGAACTATACCTGTTTGTTTACTTTTGTTAGAATTCTCAGAAGACTTCCTTCTGTTAAAGTTCATTAAACTCCTAATGAGGCTCCAAATACATTGTTTATCCACTGCTTAGGTGAGTAAATAAAGAATATAAATAAAGGAAAGAGCTAAGTGGCCCCCTCAGACTAGAGAAAACTGCAATAATTTCAGAGAGCAAAGAATGTTTTGCTCAGTGTTTGCTCAAGGTTTATCACGGGCCTAACCCAATCTGATCCCCCATCCCACCTTACATTCTGGTGACTCCTGAAAAAATGAGCAGAAGTCAGCAAGTCGGTGGAACAGGAGCAAAATCATGAACAGCACTATTCTTTCTGCAAATCAGAATGAAGACCATGAAAATAATTTAAAAATAAGCCTAGAATATCCAGAAAGAAATAAATTTTAGATTCTGAAAGAATTACAGGTAGCATAAAAGCATAGCCAATACAAAACACAGAATAAAAGTAGTAATGATGATGCTAATCATGTACATACATTCATTTCCCCCTTATTTCTTAGGTAATTTATTCAAAGTAGTATTTTTCATCTCTTTCTTCATGTATAATTTCTAAATTCCTGGTTTTCCTGATTTAGTGTAACCTGAGCTTACATGCCTACCCTGAATTATTTTCCACAGTCCCACAACATGCACACATGTATGCAGACACACACACATATTAATAGAATTGATTCTGGATAGGCCATCATCTTTATTTGCCAAGACACGCACTTCTCCTCCAGATCTGTTCCTCTAAGCTGGGAAATCCTCAACTGCGTCCTCTAATTTTCCAAATATTATAATTTCTCAGAGCCTTCACTAAAGTCTTTATCTGCTATAAAACTCTCTAACTGAGAAGATTTCCTAAGTATGTTCTCAAGATTTTTGTCAGGCTGCTTGATATCTAGTGTCAGGAAGAGGTGATCCAGTAGGTGAAATTAGGTGATTGGTCACAGGAACATTGGTGAGGCCAGGCCAAGGGGTCAGAAAACCAAAATGGATTAAAGACACATGAGTGTCTAAGCTAACTAATGTTCCTGGAAAAAATGCACACAGAAATTCTACAACATGTGGCCGCATTGCTTGTTAGTTTTACTTGCTGTTGTTTTCAATTTTCATGTTCAGATGCTTTACACCCCTAGTATACGCTAAAAGCCCTAAAAATTCATCATGTATTCCAGTCTTTACTAATCTCTGTTTTGCCTTAACACTCTTAGAAATTATTGCATGGTGAGAATAGAAAAGTATAAATGCCCTAGATAATAATTCAATGCTGAAAATATCATATATTTGTACTGAGTCCTTGAGATTGTATACAGCAGGAATTTTTGACTTCCTTTTTTTTGACCCTTTTGAAAGTCTGGTGAACCCATTTTTCAAAATAATGTTTTTACATTCATAAAATGTATACATGGAATTATAAATAATACAACAACACTGAAATATAATTATCAAAATATTCTTTAAAAACCTAATTTGTGATATTGCAATATGTATTATTACATATGAAAATATTGCATAACAGGGTGAAATAATGTTATTTCATTAGCATATTGAAGTATCGCAATTCTATAATGTCGTATGAAAATACCTGTGACTGACGTCTCATAGTGTCAAATTTGGAGGTGCTGCAAATATTTCTATGATTAGCCATACACATTCATAATGAAAGGAAATGCTAAATGTCCATTAGAAGTTAGTGAATATGATTTTGTTTTTCCATTCCAATTTATAGACTCTGTGAATTCTACCCACAGACTTTTTCCTGAGTGTCAGTGGATCCCATATTTAGAACCCCAATGTAGCAAAACCCTTCTTTTTATGTAGAAAGAAATGATGAAGAGGTTACAGGAACTAGCTCAATATCATAAAACTTGGTGGAAGTACTGAAATTAACAGAAATTGTATCTTCTCCCACCAAGGCCAAAGCTCGTAATATCATCCATGGCTAATTCATGCGCTTTCATTTAAAAATGATCACAAGTGTTAGTGTATAATTTGAAAGCATATCTTCATAAATTCTCAGAAAACACTCTGTAAATGAAGGATTTATTACTTTGTGCTCACCTCTGTTTTGTAAATTACTGCTTTACACTAGAATGATCTGTATATCAGTCTATCTCCCCCAATAGCAGGTGAACTCCCATAGAAAAGCCACTGTGACAAATATATATTATGACTCCTGGATCCTTGAATTGGGCTTGGTGTGCTTGTTTGAGCTGAGTTTTATTTACTTCATTGTTATTTATTTACTAACCCACATCCTTCATAGTTTGCTTTTTTTTTTTTACTAGACTGAAAGTTCCTGGTGACAAAAGCAAGTCTTACATACTTCTCTACCCCACAGTGTTTATCACAAAGCTGCATATATTTAATAAAGATTAATATAGAAGAAAGTATTTTTTAAAAGAGAACTTGAAAATTAAGATAATTTGAAGCCTATATTTTACAATGAATTTCTCAAACTACCATAGAAAAATAAATTAATACAAAATTTTGCAGTGAATAAACAGCTCTGCATATTCCATGTTCAATGTGTAATGATGATATAGTATTTTAAAACTCCTGTATTAATTTCTTGGTTTGGAAAAGTCAACATTTTTAATTATTCTAGGTTATAATTATCATAGGTTATATATCGGGTTATTTATATTAGGTTATATCATAAGCTATTATATATGGGTTATTTAGATAAGCTAGATAAAGAGCATTTGCTTGTCTCACCCTTGGCAGAGTATGTACTACTGTGTTTCAAAAATGATATTCCAGAAATAAAAATACATTGCATCTTAGAATATTTGAAAAGTCACTTTAATTTGAATTTTCTACCAACCACATTTTTCTCATTTTGTCTACATTTGGATGTTACCTAGTTGCACAGAAGCTTTATTTTCCTTACCATTTTGGGGGAGTTAGCTTCTTCACAAGTGAGATTGCCCATTTTGTTGTGATGAGTGGTTTTATATCTTACTGTCATGCTGTTAGCCAACTGAGTTGACTCACTAATGATACAGCTATTGCGATCTTAGGTCAGGATGAGATCCAAAAATAATGCAGAAAAATAACACCTATGCCTTGGTCCATTTTGTGTTGCTGTAACTAATTACCACAGATTAGGTAATTTATAAAGAAAATACATTTATTTCTTACAGTTCTAATGACTGGAAAACCAAGGCTGAGGGGCCTGTATCTGATGAGGGCCTTCTTGCTGTGCTATCCCATGGCAAAGTGTGGAAAGGCTAGAGAGAATTTAGGAAAGCAAGAGATAAAGTGGGGCCTGAACTTCCTTTTAACAAGCCTACCCTCAAGATAATTAACCCACTCTAGCAATAACGACATGAATGCATTCATAAGGGCAAAGCCCTAATCACCTCTTATTGGAATCCTCCTCCCAACACTGTTGCATTGGGGATGAAGTTTTCAACACATGAACTTTGAGGGACACTTTTAAACTCTAGAAACCTGATGTTAAGCGTGAAAGTATGCACTATTAATGTAAGTAACATGTTCCAATCCTATTGGTGACTTTTCTTATTAACAATTTTTGACACTTCCTAAACAAAGTTTTTTAAAAGTTTAATTTATATTTGAGAAGTGACAATAGTCGAAGTTTTCAAAGGATCAACTAGTCTTTGTGTATTTTTCTGCCCTGCAGATTTTCCTTTAAAATATACTAACAAATTTAACATCCAATTCCATGGATTTTACTATACTTCCTAAAGTTTTAGAAATTATATTAGATTAAAACAATTGTATATATTATTTTAATTTAAACTTAAAATTGGCTAATTTGAGTTATCTTACAAACTTTTAAAACCAAGAGGTCATGAGATATTTAAATGAGTATGTTTGGTGTGGTTTTGAATTGTCCCCAAGATTTAATAATTAAAATGTCACTGAAGTTTTCACTGTATTATAGAAACTTTCTGGATGGTGTAGGTAAGGAACAACTGTTATTCTAGTAATAGTGTTCTTTCTTTCATTTGTTCTTTCTTTCTCTATCAAACATTCATAGTATAGTAATAATAAATTTATAAAATTCTTTTCAAATGTTTCCTCATTTCCTCTTTATAATAATCCTATCCTGTGGGATAGGTATTCTCTATTTTTCTTAAAAAAAAAAATTCCTGGCCAGGTGCGGTGGCTCACGCCTATAATCCCAGCACTTTCAGAGGCTGAGGCAGGCAGATCATGAAGTCAGGAGTTGGAGACCACTCGGGCCAATATGGTGAAACCCTGTCTCTACTAAAAACAGAAAAATTAGCTGGGCTTGGTGGCAGGAGCCTGTAATCCCAGCTACTCTGGAGTCTGAGGCAGGAGAATCACTTGAATCCAGAAGGCGGAGGTTGCAGTGAGCCAAGATCGCACCACTGCACTCCAGCCTGGGTGACAGAGCAGGACACTGTCTAGAAAAAAAAAAATCCAGGGCACAGTCCCCTTTCCTATCTATTTATCTCTGATTCTTCTACATTAATAAAAAGCTTAGATACTTAAAACTGAATTATTTGAGTTACAATTATTATTTTATCTTAAAAAAATTAATCTTTAAGATAATAAATAGTAATATTTACTTTAATGGAGTAAAAAACATAATTTAACTTATCAATGCAGAATATATAATTTTCCCCTCAAATTTAAACAAACAAACAAAAAATATATTACTCATAAGAAATTCCATGCTTTGCCAACAGTCTCATTATAACTCACATCTTGATTTCTTTGATTACTTATTCGAGATGGCAGAGTGACACCATCATGTTATTATGATGCCACGTGTGTTGTAGGGAGAAGTGACACTGGGATAATTCAATAAGTAACAGTAGTAGTTTACCTGAATAACCTCCCTTTATGCAGATTAGGTGGAAACATACAATCAGGTTATAATTTCAGTACATAATATCACAAATTCATAAATGTCAGAATCACTCCTTTCCCTTTTCCTTTTTCTTTGCAATATTTCCCCAATTCCTTTCAGAGGAAAATATCTAAATGGAACATGTTTTACATGCAAAACTTCAGACCCAGAACTGGATTGGAATTACTAATTAATGAAAGAAAAATAAAATAGCTAGAAGCAATCTAATTGATTTGTTATATTAGCATTGTTTTCAAATTCCTACCACCCCCAGTCCTCATTTAGAACAAAAACTCATACCTTCTATCACAGTCTCTTTATGTTGCTATAATAAAATACCAGACTGGATAATTCATAAATAATAGAAATGTTACTTCTCACAGTTCTGAAGGCTGGATGTCCAAGATCAAGGTGCAGGCAGGTTTGGTGTCTGGTGAGAGTCTTATCTCTGCTTCCAAGGTGGTGCTTTGAATGCTGTGTCCTCACATGGTGGAAGAGCAAAAGAGAGTGGACCCACTGCCCCGAGGACTTTTATAAGGACCCTAATTCCTCCCATAAGGGCTTCACCCTCCTCATGTAATTACCTCCTAAAGTAGGGTAATTAGCAATCCCAAGGGGTTTAGATGCTACTGTTGAGATGCTACTATCTAAAGTACAAGCAGAGCACTCTATAAGTGGGGTAAGAGGATTGCTAATCAGTAGGGTACTAAAGGGCTAAATTACTCATTACTAATTTAGTCCTTTACAACACTTTCAGTTTCTGCCATATATTTTACCAATTCAAATATAAACTCCAAGTAACCAAGTATAGTGATCTGCTTTGTTAAGTGATGTATCTTCTGCACCTAGAAAATTGTACAACATGGTCCATAAATACTTGTTGAATAAATGGATATTGTAGATGAAATATAATGTTCAAATTAGATAATTAAGTTTATTTGATTTAAATTTATGTATCTACTTAATGATGGTGATTTTTAGTCTGATAGTATCATCACTGTTTAGATGCTGCTGTCTAAAGTACTAGTAGAGCACTCTCTAAGTGGGGTAAGGGGATTGCTAATCAGTGGGGTACTAAAGGGCTAAATTGCTAATTTAGTCCTTTAGAGCACTTTTAGAGTGTTCTAAGTGAGGTAAGGGCATTGCTATTTAGCAGGGTACAATTTTAAGTTAGTTCTTTAGGAATGACTTTATTGTAAAAGTGACATTTGTGCAGAAACTGAATGAGGTGAGTGGATACTAGAGGAACTGTCCTCCCGGCAGAGAGAACAGCAATAGAAATGTTCTTGAAGCAAGAGCATGGTCAGTGTGTTTACGAATCAGCAGGGAGGAGACTATGGCTGCAACAGAGTGGGCAAGGTAGAAATTCAAAACAAGTCCAACAGGAAAGGTCAGAAAGTAATCTTGTGGAGTATTGTAAAGACTTCCTGAGTGAGGGGAGGACCACCAGAAGCTTTTGTACAGAGAAGTGATATATTTATTACTGTAGTTGCAGTGTTGCGATTTAGTGGTATGTGTGAAGGAGAGAAAGGAAGAAGGGATGCAAAAGGCAGAAACAGGAAGACCAGGTAAAGGGCTGTTCCAATAATTTACAAGAAATATAGAAGTGGTTTTTGATAAGGTACTAGTGGTTGAAGTGCTGTAAAAATAGTAAGATTTGGGGTAGATTTTGAAGATGACACCAACAGAATTTGCCTATAGATTGTGTGTAGTGTATTAGAAAAAGACTCCAGAACAATCGAGACCATCCTGGCTAACATGGTGAAACCCCGTCTCTACTAAAAATACAAAAAAATTACCTGGGTGTGGTGGCACGCACCTGTGGTTCCAGCTGTTTGGGAGACTGAGGCAGGAGCATCGCTTGAACCCAGGAGGCGGGAGTTGCAGTGAGCCGAGATCATGCCACTGTATTCCAGCCTGGGCGACAGAGCAAGACTCCGTCTCAAAAAAGAAAAAAAAAAAAAAAATAGAGTTACTGTTTGCTGGAATCTGGAGGACTGTGGAAGAAGCAGAATTTTGGGAGACATATCAAGGACTTGGTTTAGGACAAGTCAACTCTGAGATGATTATTAGACATCAAATGGAGAGGTCGGTTAGAGAGTTGGATTGACACGTCTGAAATTCGTGTGTCAGGTTCAAGTTGCACATTTAAATTTGGGAGTCATCTGCATAATGCCATGAGACTAGGTAAGATTATTCTGTAAACAGACAGAGAAGAGAGGAGGGCCATGGACTGAACTTTGAAGAATCCCAGCATGAAAACGTTGAAAACATGAGGAAAAGCAAGTAAAGGGAACTAAGAAGGAATGGTCAGTGTGGTAAGGCAGGAACAAAGACTGTCATACCCTGGAAGCCAAGAGAAGATATTTCACAGAGAGTGAACACTGTTTCCATTAAGACAAGTCACAGGACTAATTTACCAAGTTATATAATTACAGGTATAACCTACATGGAGACGAGTGTTTGATGGAATGTTAGGTATGAGGTGTCTGGAAGAGAAAATTTGGAGATAAAAATATAGATAACTATATAAAGAAATTTTATTTTTAAGGGTAGCAGGAAATGGGATGCAGCTAAGAAAGGATATGTAGTTAAGATAATTTATTCAGAGATACTATAGCACATGAGTTTCTTCATGAGAGCAATCAATAAAGTCGATAACAATCATGAAGCAGAATAGAGACAAGGAATGTCTAAATGATGTTCCTGAGTAGACAAGAAGGAGAAGGATCTAATGATCAGGTAGAGGGGCTGACCTTCGAAAAGGACACAGATAGTTCATATACAGCTTGCAATGTGTATACTGGTGAATAATGCTTATTTAAAACCCATGTTACGAACACTTAAGCTTTCATATTTCAAAGAAAATGTTCTCATAAAAATTGTACAGGAAATGGGTATTTTGATATCCTCTAACTTATAGATGAGAAAAAGTAAAGTTAAACTGTATTTAGAAACCCACCTACTATCATAAAATATTCTGCAAAGTTTTAATTAAGACTTGGATCTTCTTGGAAATTTTAATTAGAAATTGACTAATTAGCCCTTAATCCAAATAATTTAGATTCATTATTTCTTGTGGAAATAATGTTCTCAAACTTACCTGTATATCAAAATCACTTCTGGGATCTCATTTTGCTTTGATTGGCAACAGAATCTCTGGTCTTAACCTTTGAACATTCTCTTTTAGTAAATCTTGGAAGGGAATGGGTGCTTTAAAATAAGGCGTCAGTTGTTTTCAAAGTGCTTTCACATTTGAGTACCACTGTGGTGTCAGACTTATAAGCTATACGAAATGATTTTCTGCACATAGGAATCCTCTGCAAGCCATATATATTTTTCATCATGAAGAAAAATATGAACTCGTGAGAAGTTCAGTGTGTGATTTTTATGATAAATCACCTTCAGTGAATTAGCTTTCATGATTAATAATGTTAGATATATGAATTTTATTTTTATAAAGATTGGGCGCATTAATTTAGTGTTGAAGAGAGAATAGTAAGACTTCATTTGAGTGTTGGTTTCAGTTCCTTCTAGTGGGTCCTAAGTTGGTGAGGGAGCATATCAGGGCCGGAATCAGGGGCTTTAAGGAAGGCTAGTCCCAATTTTAATCATAATTATCTTGTTTTAATTTATTTTGTTAAAGTCCTGTTTGATATTTCATTTCAAAGAATATTTGTCTTTTATTTAAACATACAAAAAACTGAATTAGAGAGATGATGTCCATCAAAGACTCAGGTCCCCAAACAGTAAAGTGCTCAATCTGCTTTCTGACATCACTGTAGTCTCCGTGCAAGAACAGTGTTGTCAAACATCATTGATGAAAAGATGTTTACTAACTAGTCTCATATTCAGTGATACAGCACTCTTGACACATAGTACCATTTTTATGAAGACTTCGATAAAATAAATCTATTAGACACTTTGCCCTAGGGCAACTGGAGGGACTGCCGTCTACAAAGATTAAATTAAACACAAGTAAACCGTATTACTAATGAGCTTTACTGCTAAATTTCACAATATTCTTCTGATAAACTTGGCTGAATATGAACAACTTGAAGTACTATTTGTACAGAGTAAGTAGATCTAATGCTTAGAACAAAATTAAACTTATTTGGTCCATCCCCTACTAAAACCATGCTCTTATCCCACCTATTTAAATATTACAACTCTGATTAATAATTTACTGAAATATTTAATTTAAAAATATGCAAAAGTATTTTGTGTTAGTCTGAGTTTTCTGATAAGCACACCAAAAGGGGATTAAATATTAAGAAATTTGTTATTTAAAAAAACTGTGGGAGAAAATGGGGAGGGAGCCAGGAGAGTCCGAGAGAGTCATCAGCCCATGATATAAGTCTGACCCAGAGTGAAGGAGAA
This sequence comes from Macaca thibetana thibetana, assembly GCF_024542745.1. Classification (NCBI taxonomy): domain Eukaryota; kingdom Metazoa; phylum Chordata; class Mammalia; order Primates; family Cercopithecidae; genus Macaca; species Macaca thibetana. The sequence goes on from NC_065590.1 coordinate 54,655,052, forward strand.
AGAGAAAGCAGGAAAAAAGTTTGGATGGAAGCATCTTAGACTACACTTGCCATTTTAAGGAAAATTTAGCAAGCCAAAGTCATCCGTTAGAAGAGGCTAGCTTCTCCAGCGCTAGACTGCCTTAGGATCTCTACCATGTTTTGTCATTGACTGAGAGTTGCCATAGGAAATGTGTCCTCTGCACAAACACAGCAGTGGGTTTTAGGGGTTGCAGCTGGGACTCTTGGTCAATTACACTTCCTGCATTTGGAGATTTGAGAGGCCTATTCTCATGATCACCACACATGTACTCCCGTGTCTGAGTTTGTGTTATTTATTCATCTCCTGTTATTGACGTCAGATTAAATTTTTGCCTCCAGTAACTGTAGAGGCTGGAGATTACCCTGAATTCAACTATAAAACTGGACAAGAGAAGCTAATACTCCTGTTTTTTCATGCTGCTCACTTAAATACATTTGAGTGTCTAGTTTTTCTATTTCTTGCTACTCTTTCTAGGGTCATACCCATATGGGAAATTGAATGTACTTCTGTTTCGATATAAAAAGAAGGCACTTTTCCCAAAAGGCACCATTAAGAAAGACTGAGAAGGTGCCAGCCCCGAGGCTGTGTGAACTGAGCTGCTCTTCACACAGCACCGATTCCTCTCATTCCTCAACCTTGGCGGCTAATGGAATATGCTTCTCCAAGGGGGAAATTTATTCACAAAATGACTCTATAGAAAAATGTACAAGGAGTAAAGCAGATCTGCTGTTAGGGTGATGAAATTTTTCATGCTCTGTTTGTGAAGTGATTGGTGTTTTCTACCAGTTATCTTTGTGCTTTGGCTTCAATTTGAGATTACCAGGTGTCTGCCTTCCTATAGAAGAAATTTGAGGCTATTTAAAACAGATGAGAAAAGGTTCCTGTAGTTACATTCCTTCACTTCAACCACAAACCTGGGCTGGTTCTGAAGACGCAAAGGGGAACGTGACAGGACTTGATAAGTGTCAGGTTGCTCATGTAGAGATTTAGTATTTAGGCATTGTTATTTGGGAAGTAGGAAGTATAATGAGGTCAGGAGTGCTGCAATTTTTGTTTTAGTCTCAGTTTCACTCTGTGACTTTGAGAATATCCTTTAGGCATTTTGAATAGGAGATTTCTAATATGAGCTGGCTGACCTAGCTGATCAGTATGATTAAGATACCTCCAGGAATTTTACAACATGGCTGCCCTGCATCATGGTTGCTTCTCCCATTATTCAAAACTAAGTGCTTTAATCAACAGTACAGATGATGTGAGAGTGGAATTTCTGTGAGTGTTCAGCTGAGTACGTTTGTGTGTGTGTGTATGTGTGCATCTGTGCATGTGCCTGTACATACATATATATGATCATGGGATTCTTTTATTAATGAGTAAATAACCTCAAATTGTAGCAGGCAGATTTTTTTTTTTAAATAGTTTGTGGTAATGAAAATGTGAAGAAGAAAACTTTAGAGCCCGGAGAGATCTTAGCCCAGACTTTATTATTATTATTATTATACTTTAAGTTCTAGGGTACAGGTGTACAACGTGCAGGCTCGTTACATATGTATACATGTGCCATGTTGGTGTGCTGCACCTATCAACTCGTCAGCACCCATCAACTCGTAATTTACATCAGTTATAACTCTCGATGCCATCCCTCCCCCCACCCCCTCCCCATAATAGGCCCTGGTGTGTGATGTTGCCCTTCCCGTGTCCAAGTGATCTCATTGTTCAGTTCCCACCTATGAGTGAGAACATGCGGTGTTTGGTTTTCTGTTCTTGCGATAGTTTGCTAAGAATGATGATTTCCAGCTGCACCCATGTCCCTACAAAGGACACGAACTCATCCTTTTTTATAGCTGCATGGTATTCCATGGTGTATATGTGCCACATTTTCTTAATCCAGTCTGTCACTGAAGGACATTTGGGTTGATTCCAAGTCTTTGCTATTGTGAATAGTGCCGCAACAAACATACGTGTGCATGTGTCTTTATAACAGCATGATTTATAATCCTTTGGGTATATAACCAGTAATGCAATGGCTGTTAGCGCAGACTTTTTAAAAAATATGTTTTGTCCAAGTGAACCATAATCAACTGTGATGCTTTTTAAAATACAGATTCACAGGCCTCACCATAGACCTTTTAATTAAGACTCCTTTGGTATGGGACCAAGGAATCTTAATTTTTAATGAAGTCTCTGAATGCTTATTTTATGCATGAGTGTTTGAGAATTGTTGATCTAATCAAGTAGTGCATTTTCTAGATAAAAACTGAGGTTGAGAGGTGACAATATAAATATATTGAGTAGAATTGATCAAGCTGATTTAGATAACTAGTATTTGAATTCCAATTGAAATAAGAACATCATTAACTCATTCATTTATTAATTCCTCTAATAAACATGAATGGGATGGTTATTTTATTTACGTACTATGCTAAGTGTTTTATATAGACTGTCTAACACGTAAACTATCTCTGTGATATAATAGCTCAGAAGTTACATTTATTTTTCTTTTCCACATAAGGAAATTGAAGCTAAATATTTCAAATAATTTGCCTATGTTTTGGCCCCTAGTATGCTGTTTTTTGTTTTATTTTTTCAAAATAGTTTCTTGTTTCTTCATGCAGGCTGGTGTGCAGTGGCACAATCATAGCTCACTGCAGCCTCACACTGTTGAGCTCAAGTGATTATTGAGCCTCAGCCTCCCAAGTAGCTTTGATTACAGGCACAACACACTGCACCTGGCTAATTCTTTTTAATTTTAAATGTTTGTAGAAATGGAGTCTTCCTGTGTTGACCAAGCCACTCTTGAACTCCTGGGCTCAAGCGATCCTCCCATTTTGGCCTTCAAAAGTGCTGGGATTACAGGTGTGAGAGCCCCTGCACCTGAACCAAGCTGTTTTTTTTTTTTTTTTTTTTTTTTTTTTGAAAATTGTGTATTATTTATTTATTTATTTTTTTTTTTAATTTATTTATTATTATTATACTTTAAGTTGTAGGGTACATGTGCATAACGTGCAGGTTTGTTACATATGTATACTTGTGCCATGTTGGTGTGCTGCACCCATCAACTCGTCATTTACATCAGGTATAACTCCCAATGCAATCCCTCCCCCCGCCCCCCTCCCCATGATAGGCCCCGGTGTGTGATGTTCCCCTTCCTAAGTCCAAGTGATCTCATTGTTCAGTTCCCACCTATGAGTGAGAACATGCGGTGTTTGGTTTTCTGTTCTTGTGATAGTTTGCTAAGAATGATGGTTTCCAGCTGCATCCATGTTCCTACAAAGGACACAAACTCATCCTTTTTGATGGCTGCATAGTATTCCATGGTGTATATGTGCCACATTTTCTTAATCCAGTCTGTCACTGATGGACATTTGGGTTGATTCCAAGTCTTTGCTATTGTGAATAGTGCCGCAATAAACATACGTGTGCATGTGTCTTTGTAGCAGCATAATTTATAATCCTTTGGGTATATACCCAGTAATGGGATGGCTGGGTCATATGGTACATCTAGTTCTAGATCCTTGAGGAATCGCCATACTGTTTTCCATAATGGTTGAACTAGTTTACTAGTTTACAATCCCACCAACAGTGTAAAAGTGTTCCTATTTCTCCACATCCTCTCCAGCACCTGTTGTTTCCTGACTTTTTAATGATCGCCATTCTGACTGGTGTGAGATGGTATCTCATTGTGGTTTTGATTTGCATTTCTCTGATGGCCAGTGATGATGAGCATTTTTTCATGTGTCTGTTGGCTGTATGAATGTCTTCTTTTGAGAAATGTCTGTTCATATCCTTTGCCCACTTTTTGATGGGGTTGTTTGTTTGTTTTTTTCTTGTAAATTTGTTTGAGTTCTTTGTAGGTTCTGGATATTAGCCCTTTGTCAGATGAGTAGATTGCAAAAATTTTCTCCCATTCTGTAGGTTGCCTGTTCACTCTGATGGTAGTTTCTTTTGCTGTGCAGAAGCTCTTTAGTTTAATGAAACTCATGCTCCTTAATTACAACATTTATTTTCTTCCAAGGCAGAAGAAAAAAATTGTAAAGTTCCTACCATGTAGCAGGAAGTTTTACATGTTAGATAAATAATTATTTTCCTCATTGGATTATATATTATAATAAATATATCTTATATATAAATATAATATACTTATAATAAATATTATAAATAAATGTACTAAATATATTATGTATTATATATTATATAATATATACAAAAAAGATATATATACCACATATATATATATATGTACATATATATACCAAAAATAAAATTCTAATGCTCCTAATCATCTAGATGGACCCATTGTCTTGGCCAAAGGCATTCCAGAGTTACCTGAAAATCTAGTTCAGACTGTGATGGAAAATGGTGTTGGACATGGCTCATTATACCCTTCCAGCATTATCATCAACACAGACCTTAAGTCTGATAAGAAATACTCATTGTCTATTCTCTCTGAAGCCTGCTAGTTGGAGACTTCGTCTCCATGATAAAACCCAGGTCTCCACAACTCCTTATCATACCCTGATATTCCTTTCAACTGATAATAACTCTGTCAACCAATTGCCAATCAGAAAATTTGTAAATTCACCTATGACCTAGAAGCCCCCTCTTCCAGTTGTCCTGCCCCTCCAGATTGAACCAATGCAACTCTTACAGGTATTGATTGATGTATAATGTCTCCCTAAAATGAACAAAAACACACTGTACCCAGATGACCGCGGGTACATGTTGTCAGGACCTCTTGAGGCTGTGTCACAGGCACATTTTTAACCTTGGCAAAATAAACTTTCTAAATTGATTGAGACCTGTCTTAAACATGGGGCTCACTATATATATATGTCTTTAACAAAACAGGTAATTGAAACTCAGAAATGTTAAGGAATAGAACCAAGGTCACAAATACCCAGGCATCTTGACTTCTAGCTGTAAACAGGTAATTTAATACATTTTTAGACCTGAATACTATGACTAGCTACTTGAAACTGATACAGGTTTGAGAGTGAGGCTCTAGACCTTTTGAAAGAGTGTCAACTCAGACTCTCAGCTTCTAACTGAGACTGAATATGCTGAAGGTATTACTGACAGTGTCCCATTGTGCTGGAGGGTCTGTCTCACCTATCAGCTGAGTTATGCTTGGCTATGTGTTTCACTGAAGCAGTGAAATGGATAGAAAACCGATGTGGTTATTTCCCCATATTTCAGGTTGTTGCCTGGAATACTGTCAGCTGGGACTTTGCATTATGCTAATGTTATTGCAGCATTGTGTTTGCATTCCAACAGGGATTGCTTTCCTTCTCACAAACTGCACCTCACCAAAATGTGGAAGTATCCAGTTTACAAATTCACCACTACTCCTGGCTTCCTCAGGGACCATTTCAAAGTATTAGATGATGGTAAGCAAATTAGTTGCTTGATTCCAATGAACTGAGGTCAACATAACATCTGTTTTCCTCAACTTTGCTATCACCTTTATTTCTGAGGTGTTTGCCTGTACCTTGATTCATTTTGTCATCTAAGAGCATTTTCTTTGACCTAGTGCTTCTTGTCTCCTGTCAATTTTCTTTCAAGTTGTTTGCTTACCACAGCCTGGTTAGAAAATTATAACTGACTAAGTAGCCAACAAAAATCCCTAAAGTTCTGCTGTTTTCAAACTATGCAAATGCCATTTATTTCTAAAAAAAAATTGAGCATTGACATTTGACACAGTGAACATAAATATTTTTGTTGTCAGCGTGGAAAAAGGAGGGCAAAATTCTTGGTCACCCACTCCCAGATCAAGTAATCCTGAAGTAATGCATTTATTAGTCAAAGTATTTTGTAAAGAATGTATTAAACAAATGTTGTGAAACTTATTTTACTTATTTTTGAGATCTGTGTTCTTATAGAATCGGGAAAGTTAATCTTTGAAGTTATGCAATTACCATCACTCCCCCAAAGTCATCAGCAAAGTTTTTGGCCAAACTGACTGCTCATGTTAGCTCAAATGAACAGTAGATAAGACTGTACTGAATTAGGCTGTTCTTGTCATATGTTAGATACGGTCTCAATCCAAAGGGTAAGTACAACTGGAGTCCGGAAGGAGAACTAAAGTCAGAATTAAAGGAAATATCAAATGTCGAGTTCAAGAGGTGAAAAAAATAAAAGCTACAAGGTCAGCAGCAACGATGAGGAAAAGACACCGAAGTGCAATGAATTTTTCCACCCATCCTTTGATCTTCTCTTTCTAATATACCCTTGCTGTGTTCCATGGGACATATCATGATCTGTCAGGTCTACCCCATGCTATGCCTCAAATTCTGTTGTTTTCCTGCAGCTGACTTACAATGCCTGTGAGTCTAAGCCATAAGGGATTATCACAGAGTCCCTAACTTATTTTCCAGCTTCCGTGTTGAATCATCTCAATCCACCGTCTATGTAGCACATAGACTCAATAGTTTGTTTAGAAAGTGAATCAGATCATATTGTTGTTCTGCTTGAACCTTTTTAGTAGTTGTTTATTTATCTTGTGATTTGTAAGATCCAGCATGACTCTGGTTTTACTTGACTTCCTCTCTTCACGCTATACCTTCAAGACCCACTCTCTCACTTCGTTGCACTTGAGCCTCACTTGACTTCTTTCTCTTCCTCAGATGCATCAAGCCCCTTCGCAATACACTGTCTTTCCCCTTGCTCATTGCTTTGCAGGTTTTTTTTCTCTAGCCCTTCGGATGGCTAACATCAGTGCCTTTCTTCAGGTCTACAATCAAATGTCAGCTACTCAAAGAACCCTCTCTGACCAGCCTCTCATAGTAAGGTACTACCACTGACATTTTATTTTCTGTCACATCATTTATATTACTTCCTTATACTATTTATCTTAATCTGCAGTATGATAGATTATGTGAATTGATCCACTCAACCTCCACTTTACCCTCCCTCTAAACTGCCTTTCTATAGCACAGACACTGGTGAGTTAAAAAATCTACACTTACCAGACTTATTTGCACTCGAATCCTCATTCAAAATTGAGTTTTAAGTAACTTTTGAAAAACAGAAGTGAAGTACAGGCTATTGTCTTGCTTATGCTGACAAACAAGGTTGTTGAGATAAGAAGACCAAGATGCTATTGAAAGGCCGAATTTTGTGTTTCAGTGTATTCTCTCTAGTCTCATGGATGCTAGAGGCAACTGTGGCGCAACACTAGCTCTTTGAATGTGGTTACACGACACTGGAGGGCTTTTGAACATACAAGCTCCAGTGGCAGGGCTCTGACCTTCATTTCTTCAGCCTTTTGAACCATTTTGTCTGTATTTCTCTATTAACTCTCTGTTTCAAACTCCTCTGTTTAAAGTATCTAGAGTGTTTTTCTTAACTTCACTTAAACACTGCCTTATTTATGTGTTTATGATTTGTTTTTTGTTTGTACCCACTTGATTGCAAGCTCAAAAGGGAGAGAGATATGCCTTATTCAGTACCATATAGTTATTCAACACTAAAATATTTCTTGGCACAAAATATGAACAAATGAAGATTGATAGAACAATTCATACAAATGCACTAAGCTTAATTCATTCGGGAAATAGGCCAAAGGAATCTGGACCATAATATTCTCGGTTCTGATCTTGGTTTATTTTGGACTTACATGACTTTAGGGAATGGAACTCTTTTAGAAACTAAGAGTATCATGCCCATGCTTTTGCTTTTCAGAATATATAAATGTTAACAGTGTCTATTGAATGGATTTTCATGTAGATGTCAATGCATCCCAGTGAAAAAATAACAGAACTAGATCAGGAGCTTTCATCCATAGCAATAACTTTCAGTAAAGTTATTGCTTTTCTGACAATCTGCATATTCATCCTGGTGAATAAAATCCTATTTTTATAACTTGTCTTTTGCATGAGAAATCTGGAAATAGCATACGTTTCTGGTTGTGCTGCAGGCTTCTAAGTTACTCCAGCTGAGGCATATAGCCTTCCTTCACTTCTACATCTCTGTTTCTCCTCTCCGCTCTTCCTTCTCTCTTGTCTTCTCTCCTTTCTTTTTAAAATATGAATTAATATCACACAACAGGCTAAATAATGCAGATTACAATATCCAATATCGTCATTCACAGAAATGAGTCAGCATCTTTCACTAAGCAAGTTTCTACCAGGAGGGAGCTTCAAGCATTTTGAAATACTTCACTTCTTCAGATGAAAAGGGGCACTGAATAAAAATGGAATTGTTGTTTATGTTGATCTGCTCTCTCTCACCTGCAATACTTAATCAGGTTACTGAGGTCCTCTTTACTCCTTCCTTCTTCTGATAGTTTAAAATTGACATAGTGGCCCATCATTAGTACATTGATTCTAAGGGTTAGGGAGCTGCTGCTGTTGACGGATGCACTATGAATGATCTGACATATTTTCAATTTATTTTTTTCCTTTTTTTTAAGTAACAAATAACTTTCTAGTATCTATAAACATAATTTTTTAACTGGCTCTTCTAAAATATATATATATATTTTATACATAAAATATATATATATTTTATACATTATATATATTTTATACATAATATATTTTATATATTATACATAATATATATATTTTTATACATAATATATATATTTTTATACATAAAAATATATATATACATAAAATATATATATACATAAAATATATATATATTTTATACATAAATATATATTATACATATATATTTATGTATAAAATAGATATCACATAAATATATATATTCTAAAATATATATATGTATATATGTACACACACACACACACACAAGCCAGTCATGTTGGGCTGTCCCAAAAGCTACATGAAAGGGAAAAACAGACCACGTTTTTCGTTGTTGTTGTTTTGTTTTTCCTAAGGCAGTTTTGCCAGCTCTGAAGCTAAAAGCAATTTTAGCCAATAAAAACTGATTCTCTCAAGTGCAGCAGCCAAATGTGGCCTCATTGCAACAGAGGAGGGAGCTGGAAGCCAGAGGATTGATGTTGCCTGCTTCCATGGGCTTTTATGAGCTCACTCAATGCCCATGTGATGAGCAGCATTTAGTGTGCAAAGAGCTAAAGAGACACACCAGTATGCATATTGATGAGCATAACCACTCACCATTCACCAACCACAGCCTGCTCCTTCAGATCCTCTTTTATGTGGGAAGAAGAGAGAACATAAAAACATGTGTTCAGGAGTTCTCTTTCTATTTATGTTGGAAGAAATAGAGAAGGGAAAAGGTGACTAGGGGATTGAAATAAACCAACAAACCAAGAAGAGCAAAAGGAGAGCAGAGGAGAAAGGGGCAGAACCTAAGGCAATACATTTCTCAAACACTGACAACATTTTCACCTTATGTTCTTTGTTCAAAAAAAGCAAAATAAGATACTGATTTGGCACTGTAGGCATGGAGAGAGAAGTAGAAGAAACAAGTGGGTTTTGCTGGTACATCTAATTCCTTACACATAGCAGCATGAAGAATGATTTTATCAGTTCTGTTCATTTTCCTTTATCCTTTTGCCTTCCTTCTTCCCTCTCTCCTTCCTTCCCTCCCTCCCTCCCTTCCTCCCTTCTTTCCTTCTTTTTTCTGTTTCAATTACTGGGCTGCATTTAGATATTACATGGTCCAACCCCCTCCCTTTGTATATCAAGGGTCAGAGAGTCCTTAAAAAGTTAAATTACCTGCCAAATTAAATTACCTATTATCAACTCCTATAAGAGCTAGAAATGTAACTTAGATTCTATGACTTCTATTATAGTATGCTTTGCATTATTTTATCTGATATTATTAATAGTAGTTGGTATTTCTTTATGGAATTTATGTATCCTTGAGCATTAACTGTAATGATATTTTCATAAAATTTAGCATTATGTAAAAGTCACAATTGACGTTGATACAATGTGTTTTCAAGACACTTTTAAAACTCAGTACATTTTCTGTTCTCACAGACTCAGAGGTAATTTACCTGGAACCAAGATCCAAGAGCCAATTCTTAATTATCTGAAGTAAAATCTACTCCATGTCTGATATTTCTGAAGCACAAAAAGGAAGACAGGGATTAATACAATCTTTAATGCAGCGAATATTGCTAAATATCCATGACAGTTGTGACTACCAACACCTTTGGTAGAATTGAAGCTGTGAAAGGTAAATAAATCTGAAGGTCCCCAAATCACTAAGCTAAAAGTCGAGCTGGAAGCTGTTTAGTCCAAACCTGCCTCCCGTTCTGTTCAAAGTCACCCCTCTGCTCACTGAGATAAATTGCATATCTGATTGCTTCCTTTGGAGAGGCTAATCAGAAACTCAAAAGAATGCAACTGTTTGTCTCTTATCTACCTATGACCTGGAAGCCTCCTCCCTGCTTCCAGTTGTCCTGCCTTTGCTTCAAGTTTTCCTGTCTTTCCAGACAGAACCAATGTTCATCTTACATATGTTGATTGATGTCTCATGTCTCCCTAAAATGTATAAAACCAAACTATGCTCTGACCACCTTGGGCACATGTCATCAAGACCTCCTGAGGCTGTGTTGTAGGTGCCTATCATTGCCATGGCAAACTAAACTTTCTAAATTAACCCAGACCTGTCTCAGTTAAAGTGCATTACTAAGATGTTAATTTACTTACGTAAGTTCTGAAAAGATATTCGGGGTTCACAAAGCATATGGTAAATTTCAGACATAAGGAACGAAGGTTGTGGTAGTGAAAAAGAGTGCCTCGTATCATGCTTCTAGGGATCCTTATGTTTTTAGAAAATAACTTACTAGGAAACGCTGGCTATTCTGGAAAAAAAAAATAGGTGGTTAAAGTGGTTTATTAAAGCAATGATCTTGATACCTCAGGTCACACAATATTTTTACTTAAAATATACAAATAATTAAGCAAAATATGTTTTGCTGTAGACAGAAATTGATCCAAGAATGTGAATTAATACTCAATTATTCAATCTGTATGTCATAACACTGCCATAATAACAAGAACAATCACAACGCTTTTTAAAATTCATAAAAATGGATTAATGTATCAGAAAGAAATGCTAAAAGGGATCATGAAAATCATAAAATTCAGCCCTTGATTTTGGTAGGGAAGAAAATTAAGTCTAGAGAATAAAGTGCATTACCAAGATGTCAATTTAATTACATAAGTTCTGAACATAATTATTTTCAAAATTTGGGCTAGAAACCAATTCTTTTTTTTTTTTTTCTTTTTTCTAACATTGGATACCAAACATGAGGCGGAATAATTCTGGAGAGTCATAGATTTGTTGCAAGGTGCCTGTTAATCCAAATGTACAACAAACCTTATTGAGATTTGAATAATAAACTTTATTTAAGTACATATTTTTAATAAATGTAGATATTGGTATGACTGCCTAATGGGTTCAGCTTGCCTACTGCCTAGACAGAGCCAATTTAGACGGGGAAATTGCAATAGAGAGAGAGTAATTCATTCAGAGCATTCTGTGAGGAAGTCTGGAGTTTTATTATTACTCAAATCAGTCTCCCTGAAAACTGGAGAATCGAAGTTTTTCAAGATAATTTGGCGGATAGGGGCTTAGGAAGTGGGGAGGGCTGATTGGTCGTGTTGGAGATGAAATCATAGGGGGTTGAAGTGAGTTCTTGCTGTCTTCTGTTCCTGGGTGGAATCACAGATTTGGTTGAATTAGGTTACTGGTCTGGACATTGTCAGCTGGTGCATTGGAATGGAGAGTTTGCAAAATATCTCAAGCACTGATCTTAGGTTTTACAACAGTGATATTATTCCCAGGAGCAATTTGGGGAAGTTCAGACTCTTGCTCCATGGCCCCTAAATTGTAATTTCTAATCCTGTAGCTACTGTAGTCCTACTGTAACAGGACAAGCTGCAGACAAAACCCCTCAGACACCGAGTTAAAGAAGGAAGCTGTTTATTCGGCCAGGAGCATCTGCGTGACTCCTGCCTCAAGAGCTGAGCTCCCTGAGTGAGCAATTCCTGTCCCTTTTAAGGGCTCACAAGTCTAAGGTGTGCGTGTGAGAGGGTCGTGATTGATTGAGCAAGCAGAGGGTACGTGACTGGGGGCTGCATGCACTGGTAATTAGATCAGAAGAAAACAGGATAGGGATTTTCACAGTACTTTTCTATACAATGTCTGTAATCTATAGATAACATAACTGATTAGGTCAAGGGTTGATCTCTAACCACCAGGCCCAGAGTGCGGTGCTGGGCTGTCTCCCTGTGGATTTCATTTCTGCCTTTTAGTTTTTACTTCTTCTTTCTTTGGAGGCAGAAGTTGGGCATAAGATGATATGAGGGGTGGTCTCCTCCCTTACTACAAAGGCAGACTGGTCCCCATGAGCAAAGGGTTTTTTGTTTGTTTTGTTTTTTCTGGGAAAGAGCTATTATTATTTTTGTTTCAAAGTTAAACTATAAACTAAATTCCTTCCCAAGGTTAATTGGGAAAGAACTAGGACAGGTTAGAGGTTAGAAGCAAGATGGGGTTGGTTAGTTCTGCTCTCTCTCTCTTTCCCCATCATAATTTTCTCAGTTACAATTTTTCAAAGGTGGTTTCATTGATATAATTCCTATTAAATAATTTACCACTTTTGATTTAACAGTAGTTTTTAAATTTTTTTTGTAACTCCATGAAAAAGCAGTGAATTTTCCAGTCTGAATGATTACTATAATTTGTATGTTTCCCAATATTTTTGATATTTAAAGGGATCCTCTTATTATAATACATTGAGAAATATTATTCTACTACATTAACGAGTTATCCTTAGCATGTCAGGATTTAGTGTTAAAATTTATTTAATTTTTGGGCAAAAAATGTCTACAGAAACCCGGGTTCTGAGCTGAATTATAATTTAAAACCATCTGGAAAATTTCCTTGTTATCAACTCAGTTACTACTTTTCAAGCATTGCCATTCCTGAATTAATATTACTCAGTAATCACATGCATTTACTTTAGAAAGTAAGAAATGTGACAAAACAGTTATATTCAGTCAAAGCTCAAATAACCTCATACTTCAATTTGTAATTTTTACTTTTTTTCAAATCAACTTTTATGTGAGGATATTCTGGAATATAGGCATGCTGGAATTGGCCATTTGTATTGCGTAATGAGATTCAGAATGACTTGGGAGGTAGTTTTAAACATTTAGTTTTGCACAATATTATTGTACTCTGATTTCAGCATTCTCCTTAGAAGCATCCAAATAGAATTTAGTTCCTGGAGCTGGGGAGTTAGTAAGCCTTCGAAGGCAAGGACACCTGGTGGGGTGGGACTGTATTTGTCTACCTTTCACCAATCATCCAAGTCACTTCAAAGTGACTCATGAAAAGCCAAGTTTGGCAAGAGTGGAGGTTTTCAAAGAACTTCAGTCACCTCAATTAACCAAGCCACCGGGATTCAAAATAAAGCAATTAGCAGACTTAAATAACACAGGATGGTGGAATGCAGTCGTTATTTTGGCTTTCATAATATGATTGTTTTTCCCCTCATTGGTTGAGAGTAAAATGCTGCTTCTAATAAGTTACATGTAAAAAGAGTCAGTGGAATTTCACACTTTTTAAAGGTCTTCCAGCAATTGCTTGTATAATCTTGGCACATCTGATTGTGTTGAAATATATTAATTATCTAAATATGCATTTTCATTTAAATGTTAACTCCAAAAGAGTGTTCTTGATATGACAATAGAGGGACAATTTAAAGTAAAACTCTAGGGTAAGCCTTAGGTGAAATGGGGTTCAGGATATGTCACCCAAAATATAGCACCTTGGCATTTGAGGAAGGAGCTGAAGCAGGAAGGAACTGAAGCAGGATGTGCACTCTCACTTTCCCTCACGCTTTTCCCTTGAAGGAGGCTATAATAGAATTTGTTGGCCTCTCTCTAAAGTAGGTCATAGAACCTTCATTCCAGAAGTGTCCACCCTATACCTAGAGGAAAATAATACCATACAGGAACACGGAGAAGAATCTGAACTAATAGACCTTGCTAAGTTGACTGTAGTTTATTACCATAGCCTTTGTCCTCTAATTATACACTTGCATGACTGTTATCAGAAAAGGGTCTCAATCCAGACTGCAAGAGAGGATTCGTGGACCTTGTGCGGGAAATAATTCAGGTGTAGTCCACAGAGTAAAGTGCAAGGATGTTTATTAAGAAACAAAAGTACTGAAAGAATGGCTGGCTACTCCATAGGCAGAGCAGTGGCGTGGGCTGCTCGACTGAGTATACTTACAGTTATTTCTTGATGATATGCTAAACAAGGGGTTGTTTATGAGCTTTCCGGGAAAGGGGTGGGCAATTCCCAGAACCGAGGGTTCTTCCCCTTTTTAGACCATATAGAAATGGTCCCCAACCTTTTTGGCACCAGGGACCAATTTCTGTTAGTGGGTGGCAGTGTATGGGGTGATTTTGAGATGAAACTGTTCCACCTCACATCATCAAGCGTTAGTTAGAATCTCATAAGGAGTGTGCAACCTAGATCCCTTGCATGTGCAGTTCACAATAGGGTCTGCACTTATGAGAATCTAGTATCACCGCTGATCTGACTGAAGGCAGAGGTCAGGTGGTAATGTGCTCACTCTCGTGCTACTCATCTGTGGCTGTACGGCCTGATTCCTAAAAGGCCATGGATGGGTACTGGTCCACAGCTTGGGGGTTGGGGACCCTTGCCATATAGGGCAACTAACTTCCCGATGTTGCCATGGCATTTGTAAACTGTCATGGTGCTGGTGGGAGTGTCTTTTAGCATGCTAATGCATTATCATTAGCATATAATGGGCATTGAGGAATACCAAAGGTCACTTTTGTCACCATGTTGGTTTTGATGGGTTTTGGCTGGCTTCTTTAGTACAACCTGTTTTATCAGAAAGGTCTTTATGACTATGTATCTTGTGCCAACTTCCTATTTCATCCTGTGACTAAAAATGGCTAACTTCCTGGGAATGCAGCCCAGCAGGTCTCAGCCTAATTTTGCCCAGCTGCTATTCAAGGTAGTCACTCTTGTTCGAACGCCTCTGATATGCATATCCATAAAAATATAATTTCTCTTGTTTCTTTGGATCCTGTTTTAGGAAGGCTTCTATGTCATGAAAACTTACATTTGATAAATGTACATTTTCTCTTAATTTGTCTTCTGTTATAAGGGAGTCAGCCATGAACCTTGCAATGGGTAAGAAAGCTTTTCTCCCCTCTAGGTATACTTTGCGAAAAGTAACCTTGTGCTTTACATTGAGGAGGAGGAAATGGGGAAGAGAAGTTTGCCATTAATAATCTAGAGCCAAATCTAGCATATATTACAGGTCTATATTAAACTTAGACACTGAGTTTTGACTAGATTGTAAAAATAACATACAAGGTATACTTAATGAGATATATAAACAGAGTCTTGGGGTTAAATCTTAGCTGGGTTATCTACTAGCCATGTGATCTGAAACAAAGTTTGTTTTGTTTTGTTTTAAATTTGATAATCTGTTCATTTTTATCTTTAAATGCAAAGCTATAACTGTCTTACCACATCATTGCAAGTATAAAGTAAAATATATTTAAAAATAGCGCAGAGTAGATATTACTTTAGAATAGAGCTGTTTATTTCCCTTTGTTCCTTAGAAACATATCTAATATAAAATACTACCTATCAAGTATTTCCTTATAAAATGGTTTTAAAATGAGCAGAAAGATCATACATTGTTAGATCTGGGAGGGGCATTAAAAACATTTGCTCCCTATTTTTCAAGACAAAATGTTGAGTCCTAGAGTGTTTAAGTGACATGTTTATTGTGGGCTTAAAACAAATTTTCTACAGGGCCAGGCATTCATTTTAGTGCAAACCATAGCAGTGACAAAGAGATTTAAATGCTGTCCTTCAAAATTTTCAAATCTTGTTAACTACAAATATCAATTCAAATGGGAAGTTCTTGTTCCCTAAAAGATTGTTTTAGAAAATTGTCAAACTCTGGTGAAAAAGTAAAAAAAACGATTAGACTGAAAAAAAAATTATGTCAGTGACTTTTCTCTGTTATAAATTCTGCACAGTATTTTAAAATGATATGTTATCTTGATAATTGCATTTATCTCAAAGTGTTTATGTAGACCTGCATAACCTCTTTGGTTTGTTCTAAGTTTGGCTACTTAATATTTCTTTGTGCTGTTGAAAATTTTTTGGTAAGATAACATAGCTAATTTTAAATAATTCTTTAAAAATGCGAAAAAAAGGCCGGGCGCAGTGGCTCCCGTCTGTAATCCCAGCAATCTGGGAAGCTGAGCAGGGTGGATCACCTGAGGTCAGGAGTTCATGACCATCCTGGCCAACATGGTGAAACCCCGTCTCCACTAAAAATACAAAAATTAGCTAGGCATGGTGGCAGGCACCTGTAGTCCCAGCTACTCTGGAGGCTGAGGCAGGAGAATAGCTTGAACCCAGGAGGTAGAGGTTGCAGTGAGCCAAGATCACACCACTGCACTCCAGCCTGGGCAACGAGAGTGAAACTCTGTCTCAAAAAAAAAAAAACAAAAAAAAGAGAAACAAAATTAGTCATTTGTTAAATCCTTAAATATAATTTTTAATGGTGAAGAAATATATTATTTTAACCCAAATAAAGGAACTAGGTTACTGTATATCAAATAATTAATGTAATATTTTTCTATGAGGAAAGCATAAAATAAACATAGACTTTAAATATGTTTGCCACTGCTGCCTTTCAAGTCTATAGAAAAATTTTACAAATAGCAAAAAGCTCTTGCTTTCTATTGGTAATAGATTCTATTGGTAAAAGATTCAATATTGCTCACTGAATTATCTAAAATGGATAACATCTAATCAAATGGATTTTACAGCAACAATAGTAGGAGCTAAAAAATTTAATTTATAGAGAAACTCACTATGGTCTATAGCATAAACAGTTTATGGAGAGATCTGGGCATAAATAGCTAACCACAATTCAACATGACAATTGCTATTAAGGGCCTAAAATATAAAATAGGAAGATTAGAGAAACAAATCAAGTAAGTGCCTTACAAAAACAGAAAAAGACTATAAAAGAAGAGGCGTTTCAGCTTGATTTTGAAAGATGAATATAATATTCAAATGGAATTAAATGTTCAGAGATTTGCATTTTTTGTAGGAAATAAATGAGGCCATTTGAGATAACCCTCTTTCAAAATTTTATATGATTTTATACATTAGAGAGAAAGACGTAAATGGTCAGGTGGTTTGAGCTAATTTGGCTGTGTTTTAAGAAACTTTCACCTGAAAGAAGATTTCAAGACAGAAAACAAACTAACAATAATTTTAAGTGAAGTGTTTTGTTGCTTTAGTTTTTCTTAAATTTATCCCCAAATTACAGATAATTTGGGCTGAGATTACAGTTCAATTCAATTAATAGTTATTGGCTTTGTTTATAACACTGGGCCATAAGATAGCAATTTCATGCTATCAATTTTACAAACTAGAAAGAAGAAAGCAAAATATGCAATGTGACCTGAACAGAT
Organism: Macaca thibetana thibetana; assembly: GCF_024542745.1. Taxonomy (NCBI): domain Eukaryota; kingdom Metazoa; phylum Chordata; class Mammalia; order Primates; family Cercopithecidae; genus Macaca; species Macaca thibetana. The sequence continues at coordinate 54,672,511 of NC_065590.1, forward strand.
ATGTTTTATGTCTTTGACATGGTTGTACACTTCTTGAGGACCAAATATCAACCAATATCTGCTTCACAAATTTGTTTTCAATTACTCTTGGTATAGTATCTTACACAGAGTGATCAATAATTAAATTAAGTTCAACACAAGAGTGCAGTTATGAATCAGAGGAGAACAAATCACAACTGGCTAGCAGAATTAGAAAAAACTTCATGTAGGAGGGGATCTTTTAGATGGACCTTAAAAATCAAGAGTTTCAGGGCAGTATACAGATTGTCAGTAAGTACTTTAGATGATGCTGAATGACATCAGCTATTAAAGAAGTGGAAATCAAAACTACAAACTTCATGCCCACTAGGATGGCTGTATTAAAATAGATATAATAGATATATAATAGTGAGTTTTGACAATGATGTCAATAATTGGACTCCTATACAATAGTGACAGGAATGAAAAATGCAAATGAATTCTCTTTTGGAAAGCAATCTTGAAGTTCTTCAAAACATAGACTCACCATTACCTAGCAATTCCACCCCCAGGTTACAGAGACAAAAATGTACGTCCATAGAGAGACTTGTACAAAAATGTTTGTAACAGCATGTTCTTAGTAGGCAAAAAGTTGAAACAACTAAAATGTCCATCAGCTGTTAAATGAGTAAATACAAGGTTGTCTGTGCATACAATTAAATTTTACTCAGCAATAAAAAGGAATGAAGTACCAATATATGCTACAACATGGATAAAACTTGAAGGCATTCTAAGTGAAAGAAATCGGTCATAAAACGGCATACTTTGGGAGGCTGAGGCGGGAGGATCACATGGTCAAGAGATTGAGACCATCCTGGCCAACATGGTGAAACCTAGTCTCTACTAAAAATACAAAAATTAGCTGGCCGTAGTGGCACATGCCTATAGTCCCAGCTGCTTGGGGGCTGAGGCAGAAGAATCCCTTGAACCTGGGAGGTGGAGGTTGCAGTGAGCCGAGATCATGCCACTGCACTCCAGCCTGGCAACAGAGCAAGACTGTCTCAAAGAAAAAAAAAAGATGGCATATTATGTATCCTATTTATATGAAATATCCAGAATAGGCAAATCTGTAGAGAAGAAAATAGATTCGTAGTTTAGGGCTAGGATGGGGGAGGATAGCTGGGGGAAATTGAAAATAACTGCTAATGGATATGAGTTTCTTTTTTATTTTTAATTGACACATAGTTATTGTACATATTTATGGGATACAATGTGATGTTTTGATACATGTGTACGTTATGCAGTAATCAAATCAGAGTAGTTAGCATATTCAACTTCTCAAACATTATTTCTTTAGGGTAGGAACATGCAAAATCCTCTCTTTTAGCTATTTTGAGATATATAGCAACTTATTGCTGATTAGAGTAACCCTACTGTGCAATATAGGACATCATAACTTATTGTTTCTTTCTAGTGATAACTTTGTACCCAATGACCATCATCTCCCCTATTTTCTCCTCCCTCCTACCTACCCAGTCTCTGCTAACCAGTGCTCTCTACTTCTATGAGATCAGTGTTTTTAGATTTTGCGTATGAGTGAGAATGTGGTATTTGTTTTTCTGGGTCTAACTTATTTTACTTACCATAATGTCCTCCAGGTTCATTCATGTAAAATAAGATTCTGTTCTTTTTTTTTTAAATGACCAAATAGTATTCCATTGAGTATATATACCATAATTTTCTTAATTTATTCATCTGTTGTTGAACACTGAGGTTGATTTCTTATGTTGGCAATTGTAAATAGTGCTGCCAACATGAAAGTGCAGATATCTCTTTAATTTCCTTTCATTCATATATATTCCCAGTAGTGGGATTGCTGGGTCACATGGCAGTCATATTTGTAATAATTTGAGGAACCTCTATAGTATTTGCCATAATTGCTGTATTAACTTAACATTTCAATGAATAACGTGTAAGGGTTCCCTTTACTTCATATCCTCACCAAGACTTGTTATCTTTTTCCTTTCTGATAATAGGCATTCTAACGTGGGGTGAGGTGATAATCTCATTGTGGTTTTGATTTGCATTTTCCTGATAATTACTAATAGCATTTTTTCATATACCTGTTGGTCTTTTGTATATCTTCTTTGGAAAAATGTATACTGAGGTGTTTTGCCCAGTTTTTAAATCAGGTTACTATTATTATTATTATTTGCTTTCGAATTGTTCAAATTTCTTATATATTCTGGACAGTAACCTTTGTCAGATATAAAGGTTGGAAATATTTTCTTTCATTTTGTAGGTTGTCTCTTCATTTTGTTTGTTGTTTCCTTTTCTGTGCAGAAGCTTAAGTTTAGTGCAATCCCATTTATCTATTTTTGCTTTTCTTGATTATGCTTTTGAGCTCTTATCTAAAAAAATATTTGCATAGTCCAATGTCATGAATCATTTCTCCTATGTGTTTTTTTCTAGTAGTTTAATAGTTTCAGGTCTTGCATTTAAATCTTCATTTACAGTTGATTTTTGAATATGGTAAAATATAAGGGTCTGGTTTTATTCTTCTGCATATGGTTATCCAATTTTGCTAGTACCATTTATTAAAGTGATTATTATTTTTCCAATGTGTTTTCTTGGCACCTTTGTTAAAAGTCAGTTACCTGGAGATTTGTGGATTTATTTCTAGGCTCTATCTGTTCCATTGGTATATGTGTCTGTGTTCTTAGAGTAATACTATTCTGTTCTGGTTACTCTAGCTTTGAAGCATATTTTGAAATCAGGCAGTGTGCTGCCTCCAGCTTTGTTTTTTGTTGTTGTTGTTGTTGTTGTTTTTGGTTTTTGGTTTGGTTTGTTCATTTGTTTATTTTCTCCTCAAGATTTATTTGGCTATTCAGGGTCTTTTGTCCTTCTACATGAATTTGAGGATTTTTTTTGTTTCTATGAAGAACGTCATTGGTGTTTCGTTAGAGATTCCATTGAATGTATACTTTGGATAACATGGACATTCTTTTTGTTTGTTTGTTTTTTGAGGTGGAGTCTTGCTCTGTCACCCAGGCTGTAGTGCAGTGGTGTGATCTCAGCTCACTGCAACCTCTGCCTCCAGGGTTCAAGCAATTCTCCTGCCTCAGCCTCCCGAGTGGCTGGGACTACAGGCACGTGCCACCATGCCCAGCTAATTTTTGTATTTTTAGTAGAGATGGGGTTTCACTATATTGCGCATGCTGGTCTCAAACTCCTGACCTTGTGATCTACCTGCCTCAGCCTCCCAAAGTGCTGGGATCACAGGCATAAGCCACCATGCCCAGCCAGCATCGACATTTTAACAATATTAATTAGAATCCCTGAACAGGGGATATCTTTCCATTTATTTTCATACTCTTCAATTTTTTTAAACATATTTTACCATTTTTAGTGAAGAGAGCTTTTACCACCTTGGTTCAATTTATTTCTAAGTATCTTGTTTTTTAATAGCTACTCTTAATGGGAATATTTTCTTGATTTCTCTTTCAGATAGTTCATTACTAGTATATAGAAATGCTACTACATATAGCATATATTACCATATAAAATGCTACTGATTTTTATGTTAATTTTGTATCCTATAACTTTATTAAATTTATTATTTCTAAAGATCTGTCTTTTAATTCATTTAATTTATTTATTTATTTATTTATTTATTTTCAGATAGGGTCTTACTCTGTTGCCCAGGCTGAAGTGCAGTGATGTGATCATGGCTCACTGCAGCCTCAACCTCCTGGGCTCAAGCAATTTTCCCACCTCAGCCTTCTGCGTAGCTGGAATCACAGGTACATGCCACCACTCAAGCCTAAGTTTGTTTGTTTGCTTGTTTGTTTATTTCTTTCTTTATTAAAGATGGGGGTCTTCCTATGTTGCCCAGGCTGGTTCTGAGCTCCTAGCCTAAAGCTACCCTCCCGCATCGACCTCCCAAAGTGCTGGGATAATAGGCATGAGCCACCAAACCGAGGCTCAGAAATTCTTTTTTCTTTTTGATCTAGACTGTTGTTGAAAGTCTCAGTTGCACTTTTTGTTTCATTTACTGAGTTCTTCAGCTCCAAGATTTTTATTTTTATTATATTTATGTCTGTGTCAAATTTCTCTATTCAGATAGTAAATTGTTTTACTGATTTCATTGAATTGTTTATTTATAATCCCATATTTTTCACTGAGTTTTCTTAAGATTATTATTTTTAATTCTTTTTCAGGCATTTATATATATATATATTTTTTTTTTTTTTTTTTCCTTTGTGGTCTGTTACTGGAGAATTATTGTGTTCCTTTAAAGGTGTCATGTTTCCTTGCTTTTTCATGTTCCTTGTGTCCCTATGTTGATATCTGAACATCTGGTGGAATAGCCTACCTTTTTCAATTTTGTGGAGCAGATTTTGTAGGCAAAGACTTATTCCTGTAGATGGGTTCTAGGGAGTCTGTTGGTTGGTATGCATTAGCTTTGTTTCTGGATAAATGTGGTAGTATAGTTTCCATGCAGTTTATTCTCCTATAATCCATGTCAGAGATGTCTGCCAATGCCTTAGTTGCCTAGGCTAAGGGAGATTATGGTGGCATTGGTGGCACAGTTTTGTCAGAGGTGGCCTCATTGAATTTATTTTCAGGCTGAGGGCACTGTATGTCATATGTCGGCCAGTCAGAAGCCAGAATCACTGGAGATAGGGTCCTTAGTCTCTTTTTCAGGCTGAGGGTGCAGGTGCAAAGCAAGCAGTTCTGCTAACTCTAGGGCAGGGTTCCCAGAGAAAGTTTTGCTGGTTTGTTTCTTCAGCCAAGGATACAGGAGCATGCTGGTTTGGTTAGTTTCAGAGTGTGGCACCCAGGCTGTTTCTCTGGAGAGGGTACAGGCCCATAGCATTTCAGCCAGATTGAGGGTAGGGCTTCCAGGGGCAGGTCACTGAAACTTTTTCTCCTGCTGGGAGCTGTAGTTTATGGCAGTTTGCCTGACTCACTCAAGGTTGGTTTTCACACTATGCAGAACCACCTGTTGCTTGAGCGGCAGGACATCACATGGGCATGGGCACTGGAGTCACACCTATTTGTGGCTTCACTCTGAGCAGGTCGGATCATTACACTGCAACTACCTATGTAAGCATTGTGGAATGATGGCAGAGCCTTAGGACAAGAGAGATGCAGAGGCTACTGGCCCCCAGAGTAGGCCACACTCCAGCAGTGACTCTGGTTTCAGAATGGCAGCATGCTGTAACAGCTTGGGTCATGGGGCAGGAGGCGGTGCACAATGTAGTTTCCTCCTCTGGAACAATGTGGCCACCTGAATTCTAAGCAGCTCCCCAAACTGGGCTGAGGGCCTTTGAGGACTGGTGAATTCTTCTGTAGTAAAAACTGCAGGTGTCTGTGGTAGTAATGTGGGGTGTTGGGGGCCTCGTACTTACCTTTTCCTCACAAAGGGAAGTCCCTCCTGACTTGGAACTGATCTGATCCTGGCAGAAGAGATGGTGCAGTAGAGGTGGGGTGCCTTTGTTGGAACCGAACTGTCGATTCCCTCCTGGGCAGGGGTCGCCGCGAAGGATCACGACACGAGATTCACAGCAGAGAGTTATTTATTACTAGCGCGCTAGGGTCCCAAGCTCTAAGTTGGCCCTGGGACCCCGACTGCTTGTTACAGGCTGTTTATATAGGCAAACACAAGTTCAAACACAGCTTAGGGCGCGAAATTCAAACAAAGCTTTAGGCGCGTGGTAATTGGGTCTGTCTATGGCCTGAGCAAGGTGTCTTGTTCTAATTGGTTAGAGCAGGACCTTATGAGGTTTTTTTCCTGGAGTTGTTGATTCCGGGAACTTCGAGGCAGGGTGGGACCCCCGGAATTGGCAGGGTGGGACCCCATGAGGTTGTTTCCCGGAATTGGCAGGGTGGGACCCTATCAGGGTGGGACCCTATCGAGGCAGGGTGGGACCCTATCCAGAGCCACCTGGTGTTAATTTTTTTAAGTTCTTTTTTTATGAGGCCTAGTTTCTAAGTTTTACGCGGCCTAGTTTCACCTTGCTCCTCTCTCTATGCTGCTATCCTCGCTTTCTGTGATCCACAGGGACTTCACCACTCCCTGCTGTACTCCACCATGCTTCTTCACAGGCTTTCGTTGTATTACAGTTCTTTATTTGTTCTTTTGGTCCTTTTTTGTGGGGAAGATGAGTACTAGGCACTTCTAGTCAACCATCTTGCTACTGTCTAACCTGGACTTTTATTTTTTTTATTTTATTGAGGTAGTAAAAATGTTATTTAATGAATTGTGGTGAAAGTTGCACAACTCTTTGAATACAGTAAAAATCACTGAATTGTACATGTTACATGACTGAATTACTTGGTATGTGAATTATATCTCAATAAGGGTGTTAAAAAATAAAATTTTTAAAATTCTCCTACTGAAACATGATAGGGGCATTCTAATATGGAGGATGACATGAGAAATGCAGAACAGAGGTGAAAAAGTCCAAGACCTTTAGGGAAAAAGTCGCTAGTTTAATAGTTAGAGTATGAAGTAGGTAGAATTATCAGTTTCCCAGGACTCCCTAGCCCTGGTGTACATATATGTGCCCAATTTTTAATCAAACACTGATCCAAATGTTGCTGCAAAAGGATTTTGCAGGTGTAATTAAATACCTAATAGTTGACTTCAGATTAATCAAAAGGAAGATTATCTGAGGTGTACCCAACCTAATCAGGTCAATACTTGAAAGAAGTCAGAGAGATTCAAAGCAGCAGAAATTTTTCACTTGCTAGCTTTGAAGACAGAGACAACCAAGTTTATGAACTGCTATGAAGAGCTGAGAGGGACCTCTGTGAGCCTAGAGCAGTCCTAGACAGGCAGTCAGCAAGTAAATGACAACTTCATTCCTACATTTACAAGGAAATCAATTCTGACAATAACCAGTGAGCCTGGAAGATGACTTCCAACCTCATATGACATCATGGCCTTGGTTATCCCCTTGATTTCAGCCTGGTGAAAAGGTAATCAGAGAAACCAACAGGCTTGTATCCAGACTTCTGACCCTTGGAAACTTTGAGATAATAAATGTATATTGTTTTAAGCCACTAAGTTTGCGACAATTTTTTATATAGCAATAGAAAACTAATAGAAGTGCATAGTGAAAAAATGGAAAAGACAAGTCTAGAAAAATATAAAAATAACTTCAGTACTCCCTGGAGCCTTCAATGGATGGTTGTAATTAATTCTTTTCCTTTCAGCCCTGTTAGCATAAAAATGAGGAAGGTGTTACCCACATTTATGTGCCTGCCTTTCAAATTGTATTTAGAATATATGCACACATTTTCATCAATGCCAACTTTTTCTTTGACTCAAGCTGTGAAGTTATTTTTGCCATATGTTTTCTTATAAGATGTGCATTTTTGTTGTTGTTGTTGTTTTTACATTTAGATAAAAATATGTTGGACATTTATGATAATGAGCTGAAATATTTTGTTTGCCTTTCTGCTTTGGTGAATTTGGAAACATCAATTTTCAGGCACCAACCTTTAATTTTAAAAGGTAACTAGTTTATTAATGTCTCTTGTGTCACCTTCCATGAGCAGTGTGTAAAATCCAAGTTATATTTAAAATAAAAATAATGGCTGGGCGCAGTGGCTCACTCCTGTAATCCCAGCACTTTGGGAGCCCGAGGCAGGTGGATCACGAGGTCAAGGGATCGAGATCATCCTGGCCAACATGGTGAAACCCTGTCTGTACTAAAAATACAAAAATTATCTGGGCATGGTGATGCATGCCTGTCATCCTAGCTACTCGGGAGTCTGGGGCAGCAGAATCACTTGAACCCAGAAGGCAGAGATTGCAGCGAGCTGAGATTATGCCATTGCACTCCAGCCTGGGCAACAAGAGTGAAACTCCATCTCAAAAAACATTTATGAGTAAATAAAAATAAAAATAATGTTTATTGCTTTTTCTGAGAATTTTACATGTATCACAGGCATATTGTAGAAATTTTGGAAATTGCCAGGTACAGTGACTCACATCTGTTATCTCAGCACTTTGGGAGGCTGAAGTGGGAGGATCATTTGAGGCCTGGAGCTTGAGACCAGCCTGGGCAACATAGTGAGATTAAAACATTAGCTGGGACCAGGCACAGTGGCTCAAATCTGTAATCCCACCACTTTGGGAGGCCGAAGTGGGTGGATTGCTTGAGTCCAGGAATTCAAGACCAGCCTGGGCAACATAACAAGACCCTATCTCTATGAAAAATTTTTAAAAAATTAGCTAGGCATGGTAGTGTGCCTGTAGTCCTAGCTACTTAGGGGGCTGAGGCAGGGGGATTGTTTGAGCCAGGGAGTTAGAGGCTGCAGTGAGCCAAGATCATGCCACTGCACTCCAGCTTGGGTGACAAAGTGAGAACTTGTCTCAAAAAAAAAAAAAAAAAAGCTGTGTGTAATGGTATGCACCTGTAGTCCTAACTACTTTGAAGGCTGAAGAAAGAGGATCACTTGAGCACCAGAGTTCAAGGTTACATAGAACTATGACTGTCGGACTGCACTCCAGCCTGGATGACAGAGTGAGAACCTGTTTCAAAAAAAAAAAGAATTGAAAACTTAAGAATATAGTTGTTTGCAACTGGAAAGTGCGATTAATGTGTAAATACAACAAATAACATGGTTCATTATTATACATCTTTAAACTCATCTTCATGTGTGTGTATTTTTCCCTATTTAAATATTGCTCTATTTTACACATTATTTCCTGACATCATATTATATAGCGATATATATGTAATAATTACAAATGTTCTGCAAAGTGAGAAAATACAAATCTAAAGAAGATAAGGTTTTTAAACTGCATGTAATAATATTACCCTAATTATGTATGCTTTTGTATATAAAAATGAAATATACTTCTCCAACTTAGTATATGTTTGTCCTGTTGTTGCTGTAACAAATTACCACAAAGTTGGTGGCTTGAAACAATGCAAATTATTTTCTTACAATTCTAGAGGCCCCAAATCTGAAATGAATCTCACAAGGCTAAAATCAAGGTATTGGCAGAGCTGCATTCTTTCTGAGAGCTTTAGGGGAAAATTTGTTTACTTGCCTTTTCTAGTGTATATAAGCTGCCCACATTCACTAGCTTGTGACTCCCCTCCATGTTCAAAGCTAGCAGTGTAGCATCTTCAAATCTCTCTTTGCCTCTGAAAGTGATCCTCCTCCCTCACTCTTTCATTCACAAGAACACTTGTAATTACATTGAGTTCACTTGAATAATCCAGGAAAATCTTTTCGTCTCAAGGTCAGCTGATTGGCAACCTTAATTCTCTCTGTGACCTTAATTTTCCCATTGCCATGTAATATAGTCACATGTTCTGGGAATTAGAACACAGATGTTTTTTGAGGGGTCATTATTCTCTGTATCACACTTAATATTTGCTTTTTACATAGCACCATGTCTTCCCATACTTGTATACATTGAGATTTATCACTGTTCCTAATGATTTTATAGATTCCTTTAGATGAATGAACCAATTTTTGTTTTATCACACTGTTTTATTTTTTGGCTCTTGCTGTATTTATTATTTTCTTATTTTTATTTTTATAAATTGGTAACAATTGGCATTGCCGTTCAATAATTTATTTATACATCTTTTTCATCTTTTTACTCATTCCACATGGAATAGGTAAAAAGTAATTTTTTGTGCAACAGCTATGTGATTTCTGCATACGAAAAGCCTTAAGTATCAAAATGATCAAAAGTAGTTCTGGAATCAGAATGTTGAGGTTCAAATTCTTGTCTCATTACTTACTGTTTGTTTGACCTTAGACAAGTCACATAATCACTATAAGCCTCATTTGTAATAGCATCTATCATTAAGGTGGTTGTGAGAATCAAATGTATTGATTTCTGTAAAGTGCTTGGAGGATGAACTGTACCTTTAGTGCAGAATCATTTATGGCTCTCATTATAATGGGCCAAGTGCTGGGCTGGGTGTTGTGTATGCAGTCATAAGCAAAACACTCATAATCCCTGCCTTTCTGGAGTGAAAAATCAATTGACCCATGCATCTTTGGCAACAAGTACATGCATATCTAAATGATAAATTCCCGAGCACAGAATTGCTATGTAAAACAACTATATAAATTAAGTGCTATTTGGTATAATAAAGAGAGTAATTATATGATCTTTTCAGCATAACTCATTTGGCTTTCCCTTATCGCTTTGTTAGATAGAACATACATAATAATGCTACATAGTCATACATGGCCGGCATTCCAGTGGGGATTCTAATTTTAATGAGAATAATTTAATGTGGACTGGGTTTGAAATCAGGTTGGCAGTTGATTTGGAAGAAAAAAATATTTTTTCTCTTATCTTGTAGAAGTAAAACTCTTATTTGATAGGATTTTGAATTATATATATAACTCACTATTCTTCCTGTTTTTTTTTTTTTTTTTTTTTTTTTTTTTTGAGACAGGGTCTCACTCTGTTGCCCAGGCTGGAGTGCAGTGGTACAATCAGGACTCACTGCAACCTTCACCTCCCCACCTCAAGCAATCCTTTCACCTCAGCCTCTGGAGTAGCTGGTACTACAGGTGTGAGCAACCACACCTGGTTAATTTTTGTATTTTCTGTAGAGATGAGGTGTCACCATGTTGCCCAGGCTGGTCTTAAACTCCTGCACTCAAGCCACGCCCCCCGCCTCAGCATCTCAAAGTGCTGGGATCACACATGTGTCAGCCACTGTACCCATCCTCATTATTCAAAAATGTATGTTGACTTCTACTGCATAGTGTTTGTTATCTACTGAGAGGTTGTTATGGACTTTTTCCTTCTCCATGATTTATGAATACATCAAACATTTTCAATATATTTCCTAATTTGTAGTTATCTCAGGAAAATTCTGGGATAATGATACCCTCTTTCAAGGGTATTATTTCCAATATGGCTACATTCTTACTTTGTCATAGTCTTAGCTCTGTGATCTAGAAAACAATGCATGAGTCTAAAATATACTGTTGGTATTATGTTATTGGATAATGCAATCCCTCGGTGGCAGGGCTCAATGAAAGCATAAAATGAGGTGGGGAATGAAAGACAATAAATATTAGGGCATATGTTCTTGAGCAGTTTCAGCTTAGTATTCAGCAAGACTAATTCTTGGTTTTGGAAGGCGTCTTTGGCAACCTTAAGCAATATGGCATCCAGGAAAAAGGAAGGGAGAATGTAATCCCCCACTTGGTCCTTAATAATGATAGCCATAAATGATTCTGTACTATAGGTCAGTTAGTCCTCCAAGCACTTTACAGAAATCAATACGTTTAGTTCTCATAACTACCTCAATGATAGATGTTATTACAAATGAGGCTTATAGTAATTATGTGACTTGTCTAAGTTCAAACAGTTAGTGAGAAATGTAACCCCCACTCCTCCCTGTCACCAGTATCTCATCAGCAAAGTCCACTCCAAAAAACCGTAAGTCATGTGTACTTTCATGTTGAGGTACCTGTCGTCTCCAAGTAGTCACTGAATAATCCAGAGTCTCTGACAGTGTTCTGAATGCAACAATGCAGAATTTACCCTCCTTACTGGGTAGCATCACACAACCCGTGAGACTCCTTCACCTGTCACGATGGCATTAGAAACTAAAGAGTCATCTGCATTTAAGATACAAGCATCTTGAGAGAGAGAGAGAGTGTGTGTGTGTGTCTGTGTGTTAAGGGGGAAAGTGATTGAATGATTTTACTAAAGATCAACCAGTACAATCATGTGGTATTAGTCCTTAAATGTGTGTTTGACACTCTTTAAAATTTTGCCTTAGTATATTTTCCAAATTCTTATTTGTTAGACACTATACATTTATTTTTAGTGTTTGTATTCGTCCAATGTATGTATTTTAAAATACGATATTTTAAAAATCAGTGAGATATCTGAAATTCTGAAGTGCTTGTTTTTTAGGCTGTGTGATTTTTCATAATTCTTTGGTCATTTAAAAGAAAATGTAGGCAGGACTTGCTAAGCTAGTACAGGCTAAATTTAATATGTGAAATAAAAGCACTTCTTAAAATCACTGAAAAGTTTATGCTCAAAATTGTGTTGTTTTATTCTGTATTCTAACTTTTTTGTTGTTGTTGTTGTATATTATGATCAAACTAGTCGTGTCCAAAGAGTGTAAACATGGTTTAATGTAACTTTCCACATTTAACAAATTAGATAAGAAAGTCACATAATTATTTCAATTGATGCAGGAAGATTATTTTATAAAATTTGATACTATTTATGATTTATTAAAAAAGATTCTGAGTCAACTAGGAATAGAAGAAAACTTGGTTAACTGCTTAAGGAAATCTACAAAATATATTCATAATGAGGAAAACTTGGAAATGTTTCCTTTTCGATAAGGAATTAGCAATAAGCCTAGTAGCATCATTGCTGATGTAGGTAAGGGCACAAAATTAGCATCATACAGTATAACCATAAAGTAGGGTTTACTGAAGGAAAGTCACAAACAGAGTGGGGGGCTAGACAGAATGATAAACTATCCTCTGCTTACTTTGAAGAGATCAGTGCCAGGCAGGGTGCATTTATGTGATAAACTTAATTTAAGTACTATTGATGATCTCTGACTATGAGCTCATTTTTGCTTGATCTTCTTGTTTATACTGCTGGATATGAGGTAGATGACTCAACTTAGGGATATTGTCTGTAGAGAGAGGGTACATTTTCTTTTGCTAGATATCAGATGTTTATTTTACTTTTTTATTGTATGTTGTTATTTTGTTTTTATTTTCTCCTGGGCTTGGACCAATCCCTTAGAAGAACTCAGTTAAAATGCAAGAGTATTAGATTAATCTTCCTCCACTTTGCTACTAGGTCCATTAGTAAGTACCCCTGTTGACAGTCTATGCAGTTTTTATATAATATTTTTGGATATTGTCCTTAATTCTTGGAAACCCACCAATGCATTTTACCATGAGAAGTTTACCCAGGGTACTTGGCCTTTTTGTTTCTTTATCACCATCTTACTAAGGGAAATTTCAAATATATATATAAGCAAACAGAGTAATATAGTAAACACTATGCAACTGTCTTGCAGCTTCTGAAATGATCTTTAACTTAGAACCAATCTTGTTTTACTTATATACCACCACCTTCCCTACCTTGAATTACCTTGAATTATTTTGAAGTAATCCCAGATATCATATTGGCTGCATAGGGGTTTTCAGCTTATGTTCTAGTACAACATACACAGTAGATAATTTTCCCATGTGTAATGCAATCTACCTAGGTGACTCACTTATAGATTCTTACATAATTATTTTTAAATGAATAGAAATATGCACACAAATATGCACAATTCTCAGATGATGAACCAAAATCTACCTTCATTTATCACAATCAGGAAACATTATAATGCAGTCGAATGAGAGCAGTGTTATAGAATAACTTTTAGTCAGAACCAAGAAGTATATTGTTCTTTTATACATAACATTGCATGAAGTAAACTGTGATGGATGTATTTAATAGGCTGCATTAAAAATAGTAAAGCGGAGTTGGGTGTGTTGGCTCACTCCTGTAATCCCTTCACTTTGGGAGACTGGGGCAGGAGGATCACTTAAGCCCAGGAGTTTGAGAACAGCTTGGGCAACAAAGGGAGACCCCATCTCTCCAAAAAAAAAAAAAAAAAAAAAATTACGTATAAATATATGTAAGTTATCCAGGCATGGTGGCATGTTTCCTTGTAACCCCAGCTATTTGGGAAGCTGAGGCAGGAAGATCACATGAACCTAGCAGTTGGAGGTTGCAGTGAGCTATGATTGTGTCACTGCATTCCAGTCTAAGTGACAGAGTAAGACCCTGTCTCAAAAAAAAAAAAAAGGAAAGCAGTAATATCAGAAAGCAACTTCTACTTTCCGTCCTCAAACCTGTTCTTTTATATTTCTATTTGCAACCCAATGGAAATGTCTCTGGCGGATTTCATGGTTTTCCCATCACTTGAAACTATAACAGACCTATTATTTTTAGGTATTTAATATACCAGGATAGTAAATATTGTTTGCCCACTTACTTTACAAACTTAGCGAGGGGACCTGTAGTATTTGTCCTTTTCTTTCTCTGTACCTGCTCAACTTCCTCTCCTCACTTATTCCTCTAACTGATCCTCACCACTCAGGACACTAGGCTACGGCAGGGAGAAAGGATGAGACTTAGCTAGTAATATTTTTACTTGTCACTTGGTGAAATGTCCTGCTTCATGACAAGCATTCCAATGCTGGCTCGTTTAGGGAAATATTATTGTTTTGCTTTTCTGAGATTTCAGGGCATACCTCCACACCACACAGTAAAATTATTTGATGTAGATTTAAAAATAAGGTGGAATTGCACTTGATTCTACAGCTATTCCCTCTCTACCTTGCCCAGCTATTGCCCTTGTACCTAGATTGTCTCCTGCCTCAAGACTTTTAGTTGAGAGCATGGGGACATTTAAATTTTTCCCCTGAATATTTGATAATTAGAGTCTATAAAACAAATTAATAGCCAGATTAACAGGAAAAAAGGCACACAAATTTTATTATTAACATCCATACAGGCATGGGAGTCATACAAATATGAAAAACTCTACGCAGTGGCCAGATGGTTGATACTTTTCCTCCCTCCCTCCCTCCCTCCCTTCCTTCCTCTCTCCTTCCCTCCTTTCCTTTCTTTTCTTTCAGAGTCTCCCTCTGTGGCCCAGGCTGGAGTGCAGATCATGGCTGACTACAGCCTCCACCTATCAGGTTCAAGTGATCCTCCAACTCTGCCTCCTGAGTACATGGGACTATAGGCAAGCACCACCACGCCTAGCCAGTTTTTAATTTTTTTGTAGAGATGGGGTCTTATTATGTTGCCCAGGCTGCTTCATACCATTTTGAAGTTACAGAAAGAATCAGGGCTTGAGGCATGGCCAAACAGGTTATGGTGGCAAGACAGGTTATAGGAGGGAGAAAGGAGGAAAGGATTGGCTGGCAAAGGTGGTCCTGTTAGGTGGATGAAACCACATAGTAGCAGCTGTCAGAAAGAATAGATGGGTGTCAGACTCTTAGTTAATCTTTCCTAGATCCAGACAAGAAGGAGTTTCAGAGACAGACTATTTACATCTGTTGTTTACTTCACTTTATTTCCTCTATAGGTACAAATCTCCCTCACGAAAGACAGCTTTGTAGGGCTACTTCTGTCTGCAAGCCCTCTGAACATCCATCTCAAAATATGTCAAAGCAGCATATTTTGGGGTGAAATATTTTTAGTTTCCTTAAAGAGGCAACCATCAGCCTCAATCTTTCTAAACTCTAGAGAATTGCTGTCAAACTTTTCAAAGGATTATATCACACACTACTTGGGTATCAGCACAGGCTGGTCTAGAATTTTCTGCAGGTCATTGAATGCAGCTGGTGGGTAGGAGGGAGGTTCCCTAATAATGCCCAGGAGATCTCTTAGGGAACCCTCTTATTTGGCATAGGTGAGAATGTCCCTTCCTCCCTTACTCAATGGGGATAGGAGAGAAAATATCACAGTACTCTCCATGCTTGCATATTTCTTCCAAAAACATCTACCCTCTCTAATACATTTTTACTTGTTCCTTAAATAAGATAGAAGAGAGTGAAAAGGATAGTTCAGCTTTGCCATCTAGTAGTGTCAAACAGTTTTCTTTAGAATATGCAGTTTCGTACCCATCGTTGTTAACTTTAGGTGCAGAGACAATAGGAATCTCTTATACTTTATGTTGTAATTATTATACATTATATGCAACATTCCTTATAAATCATGTGATCTGAATATGCGACAGAGCTTCTAGACTATCCTCTATTTCTTTATTATATAAAGATTCAGATCATTTCATTTGGCAAGAGGACAATTAATATCTGCAATTAAGTAGTTTCTAGGTATTAGTACTATCCTAACCACTTTTTTAGATCATCTCATGTAATCTGCAAAATTATATTATCAGGTAGTTATAACAGTTATTATATGTATCCCACTTTAATAGAGGGAACTGAGAGCAGATAAATTGCTTACAGTTGCACAGCTATCCAGTGGCCGAGCTAAGATGTGGACCCAAGACCATTTAAATATTCGATCCATCCTCTGAAAAATACATCAGAGTATACTGTGAATGGCTTTTGGCTATATGTTTCTTAGATCAGGTTCTCATGTGTTGATTGTGCTTTAGGAGTTATTAATCTGATCGATCATCCATTCACTCTCTTGTAGGAATACAAGAATTTTTCAATCTCCTGGATTTTTAAACCGAAAAAAAAATTGTACTGTATTTTTTCTCTCAAGTGCAGGCTAATAGATTTTATATTACTCTTAGAGGTGCATGTGATTAATCATTTCTATATTTTTCATTTCTAGCAGTAATATTTTCTCTAAGTTTGTACTCTTATTCCAGGAGAGTAGAAGGGTTGGAATGTTTCTCATGATTCTAATTATATCTTCAACAATAAACATCTCTGTGGCAATTCTTATATGCAAGATACTATATTAATCAGAATGCAAATAAATTCATGACATGATATCTGGCTTTATGGAGTTTGCAGATCTAGTTAAAAGTGACATGAAACCTATATAGACAAAAGTTAAAAGTATAATATAATCCACAGTAAATTTCTACAAAAAACGCAATACATGCTTTAAGAGGTCAAGAGTTGAATTGAATCAGTATGGGCTGTCTGATCAGGAAAAACTTCCTATATCAGGACTTTTATGACTGATCATTATATAAATAAATAATGGTTGCGAGAGGAGGAAAGCATTCCAGGCAAAGGAAACAATGAGGTACTAAGTAGAGAGTCAGGCTTACACAAATAATCTTTGAAGAAATTACTGCATTTGAAGAAATTATTGCATAGTCCCTATTCTAAAGTAATGGGGATAAATATAGATAATTAAGATCTAGTTTTTAAAGGCTGTCACGTCTTAAAATGTGGAATAGCTCAAGATCTGTAGAATGAGAAGGATGTATTTAAGAATACTGAGCTAGTAGAGGATTGGGAGGACAGAAACTAAAGAAGAAAAACAATAGAAAACTATCTATGGTAAAGAAAATGGTTCCAACAATCTAAACTTCCTGTTATGTCTTTTATAAGCTTATTTTCACTTATGTTATTATACTTTTTTACCTCCCAAGAAAAAACATAATGGTGAACAAGGGTATACCCATGAGAGCCAGAGGGTCTGATTTGAACCTCTGTGCATTAGTTGTCTGCAGTAGATGGAGTTTAACTAAAAACATGTTGATGGAGGGAAAAATAGTGATAGAATAACAGGTATTCTCTCTGAAAGGTTTATGGACAAATGGGTTCTTAAACTCATCTACATGTCAACAAAATATGAATTATATGAATATTTTAGACAACTGGAAAACTTGAAGGAATAAAAAGGCACACAGAGCAATCGCAAGAAAATTAAGTACACCAGCTCAAGGCCATGATTTCCAACTTTCTAATTTAAACTTGATTTAAATATTTGCTACACTCTCAATTAGACAGTTCATCTAAAAGCTATTGCAGTCCTTTAATAAATGACAAATATTAGGCAGGACGCAGTGGCTCACGCCTGTAATCCCAGCACTTTGGGAGGCTGAGGCAGGCGGATCACAAGGTCAGGAGTTCGAGACCAGCCTGGCCAACATGGTTAAACCCTATCCCTACTACAAATATAAAAATTAGGCAAGCATGGTGGTAGGCACCCATAATACTAACTACTTGGGAGGCTGAGGTAGGAGAATTGCTTGAACCTGGGAGGCAGATGATGCAGTGAGCTGATATCATGCTACCACACTCCATCCTGGGTGACAAATATTTCCTCATGACAAAAAATACTGATACAATATTGTCCTTTCTATTACTCATCTTCCTATGACTTGCTAGGCCTTGAGGTAGTTCTAGCTGATTTACAGATTGAGAGAGAATCCTATATTATAATAAAACATTAATGTTCAGGAATATTTGTTGTAACAGTTAACCCTAACACAGCTACCCAGCAGCAACATTATATATTAATTTAATTTTTTTATTTCCCTCCATCCCTCTTTTCCCATATGGCAAGTCACGAGAAGATGCTCCTCTCCTCCCAACTACATGAGTGCAGTTGCCATGCTCACCTCCTCCAGAAACTGGAGATGGTCTAGTCAGTGAGCAAAGGTTCCAAAGTGCATGGAGAGAAAAGATGGAAAACAATTATATTTGAAAAGAATTTGTACTTTAGTAATATCTGCCGTGTTTCCTGTGCACATTAAAATTTGAAATGCACTGCTTTAGACCTACGCTGTCCAACAGGGCAGCCAATAGGCATATGTGGTTTCAAGAACGTAAAATGTGGCTCTCAGAATTGAGATGTGGTATATGGGTAAAATATACATCAGATTTCAAAGAATTAGAATAATAATTATATATATCTATACATATATGTAATGTCTCATTAATATTTTTCTTTTGATCAAATGATATTTCGTATATATTGAGTTAATAAAATATGTTTTAAAATTAATTTTATCTTTTCCTTCTTAGTTAATATGGTGACCATAACACTTAAAATAACATATGTAGTTCCCATGATGTTTATATGGGACAATATTTTTCTAGAACGTCAAATGCACTGGAGATAAATCTTAACTTATATTTTCCTTTGGGTTTGCATGTGATTTGATCATGTTTTGTTAGGAGGAAAATATAGTTCACATGGTCTTTGACTTTCATTTATCAGGTCTGTATACCTAACATTGTGGTATATCATACTTTTTTTATACCTTATTTTATTTCAAACATTTGATATAAGCATCTATTATGATCTGGGAACTGTGATAACTATCAGGTAGACAGTGAAGAAAATAATAAGATACCTTATTAGTAGTCCATTTTGTAATAGAACAATATAGTAGAACAAAGTAATTTGTAGTCTACTATATTAAGACAACTTAGTAAAGTATAAGTGTAATGAGGGCATGCAAAGTATAGCATGGTAAGAGGAAAAATAGAAGGGCTGGGGGTTGGAAATAGCTGACAGTCACATTTCTCAGGATTTTGAAAGAATTGTAGGCGGCTTAACAGCAAAGAACATAGTTGCTTAAAATATGAACTTTCAAGTGTGCAGATGAAGATATTCTCTCTGTACCCAATGAAATCTTAATATTAAAGTATCTCCTGTTCTCTATTCTTATAGAAACACTAACCTTACCACTTACCAGATAGCTTCTGAATTTGATTGTTTTTTAAAATAAAAACAAAACAGAATTGTATTTTGAGTTTTACTACTTGACCTTGGCGCATTTTTTTGAATGGCATTTTCTCTCAGGAAACAGAGATCCTTTATTCAGCTGCATTGGAATGTAGTGCCTTCAATCATTCACTGATTGCTGTTCTGCTCATTAGTGGCTTCAGTGTTCCACACTGACTAAACTCACGGTATGAATTATTTTTGGTGCCTTAGGCAGGAGCATTTAAGAACTATCTGAAGGGAATGTGTATTTCCTACACGTGTTTTTTATAGTTTCTATAGTATAGTTTTACATATATAGGGTAAAGCTCAATGTTAGATAAAAAGCTGATTTATTTCCTTTGTGGTTAGACATACATAATAGACTTTAGTGAGGATAACTACATTTTCTTTGATTTAGACCATATTTCCCAAAGACACTTAAGCTCTTAAGTTAAAAAAAAATACACAGAATTTGATTTTTCTTTGAACAGATCATTTGTGACTTTCATCATCAGGCAGGTGACACTATACCCCTTTTTACTCCTAGGTTGAGAGCACCTACCTTTATGGGGAAACTTTAAGCTTGAAAATGACAGGTTTATGCAACATATTTGAAGAAAATAGAAATGTTTCATTTTAAAATATACTTCTTCAGCATATTTTGAGATGGCTTTTCAGAGAGCCAGTAAGTAAACAGCACTAGCCCTCCAAAGCTGTCTTTTGTGGGAGAGATTTGCATCTGTAAAGAATCTGCATTGAGGCCACCAGGCCTTTCTTTGTCTAGATCTAGGAAAGATTTCCTGAGCATCTGGTACATTTAAAGGTCTGAAAGAAACGTTTACTATTTGTTTTCTTTGAAGGCTGCTATCTGTGAAGTTTCATTTATACATCAAGAGCACCTTTGCTAGGTAAGCCTCCTCTTTCCCCGCTTCCCATAACCTGTCTTGCCACTATCACCTGATTTATCTCCATAACTTGTTTTTGGCCATGCTCTGATGCCCCCATTTTTTCTGTAACCTCAAGGTGGTATGTAAGTTTCTGTGCCCCTTTGAGAGGTGAGGGTAATCACTGTGGTTCACCGAGTTGATTTTTCAGTGAACCTTCAGAAGGCAAAGAAAGTTTTTCTTTGGCTTCTACATATACAATAAACCTTTTTATAAATTTGGTTTCCTAAATTTGTTGGTAGATTCTTGGAAAATAGCTTTTATGTAAGTTTTCTTTTACCGGACAATAAGTTGCTAAGCATTCCTTAGCAAATAGTGGGGAAAGAAATGAGAGATTCAGAAAATTCTAGAAAGTCTAGAACAAGTACTTTCCATTCTGGAATATGTCACAATTATGCTTCAACCCAGTGACAGCCCATAAGAATCCTTAGATTAGCCTACTCAGAAAATTTAGCATCTCAAGGAAGAAAAGACCTATTCCAGTGGTTACAATCAGCAGTTAAGTGCTAAGGAAATTCAGAGACTCTAGGAAACAAATGTCCTTGCAAATGGATTTGTGTATGTCCATGAATAAGGGCCAGCTTTGCAACTTTCATTAACTTATGGAAAATAGAGATTCAAGTTTTGTGCTAAGGCGTATTTATTAGCTCCCTCAAAATGGGGAGGATTTATCTTCTTGTACGCCTTTAAAAGTTCCATTTATTTGTAATTCTAATTGTTGTACTTTTTGTATCTGATTTTTAAATTCCCTCAGTGGAAGAAGTGGGGCATTTGAATTAAAATAATACAGAAAGAGAAAATTCTGACCCTTGGCTTCTGACAGGATGAGCATAGGAAGCTGACTTTTTCCCCAGATCTTAACCTGGGAGATGCTGTTATGCCTAGACCGTTTGTTCCCCAAAGAAGACCACCAGAGTCCAGAGTTAAAGCCAAGCGGCAAGGATCTTTACTACAAGTTCGAACTTGGTCCCTCCATTCCACAGCATACAAGAGGGCCCCGAACAATGCGAGTGCTTGCTTTTTACAGCCCGATGTAAACAGGATATGTAAAGTTACAGGGGAACAAGGTAATTCTCTCGGTTACAGCATTACAATTGGACATTTAGCATTTTTATTGGTTCCCGCTGCGTCCTTATCGGAGATTTCCCAGGTGGTGTTTTTCTGAAGTTTGAAAGAAATATGGAGGACTGTGTTTGTGCTGGGCTCAGGAAGTTGGGAGATATATGGGGGATGTGTCTCATTCCTTTCATTCCCCCCTTCTTTTCAGGTAACTCTAGAGCCAATCTTGGGGCTTATAAGTCTGACTCTGTTTCAGCGTTTACAGGTTGGTATGGGGCTCTGAGGACCATGAGCTGAACGGTGTCAAACCTTTCTCTGAAAAACTGCAAAATTCTGTTAACAACACAAGGTCCTACAGTTAGCAGAAATAGTAGACTTAGCAGGGGTCCAAGGAAGGGGGCTAACAGAGAAAACATAGAGGACTTCCACCATTGGTCTGCAGCTGAAGCACACTGCCGTGTTTTTACTTCAGTACTTAACTTGCGTAACTGTTGGACCCGGTCTTCTACAAGCCCTGATTCATTTATGTAGAAACAACAGTCCTCTTTCAGAAACATACATGTACCACCTTTTTCAGCAGTGAGTAGGTCTAGGGCCCTCCGGTTCTGCAAGGTTACCTGGGCTAGGGACGTGAGCTGCCGCTGAAGGGAGGCAAGGGACTCAGCTGACTCCTCCATAGCAATGGCAAATTGTTGGTACAACTTGTTGCTTTCTATGAGGGTGTGACCTAGGGCTCCCCCCGCCATCCCGGCCGCAATAAGGGATGCGGTGAGGGAGATTCCTGCAATGAGGGGGAGAAATATGGCTCGTGCAGGTCTCAGTCTAGGGACTGGGTGAATAGCAGTACTAGTCCAGTTACCGGTGTACCCTAGGAACTCACCAGCAGTTAGTAGAGTCAACCGGGGAACCAATGTGACAGGAAGACACAGTAGGTTGGTAACAGAGGGACTAGATAGGTCCTTAGATAATGTCCCATTACACCAGAAGAATATGCCCAGCGGAGCCCTTAGGGTGATATTAGGGGGGACTGCAGTGATGCTGCAGAGGCTGGAATTGGTTCCTGAGAAACGGTAGGGAAACTTCTCCTGACTGGGGTTTAGGTATAGGGGCACGTTTAGGATAGGGGCATATGAGAGGTTTCGGAGGTTGTTAGCTTGGGCAGAGGTAGAGGATCCCCATGGCAGAGGGACAGCAGTTAGCGGTGGATGCCCTAGGGTGGCACACAGAAAGCAGCCAGACAGGCTGTGAAGTCCTGTAAGGTTAGCAAGCTCTAGTCCTTCCTGTAATAATTTTAACCAGGAGAAAGGACGTAAGTCTTGTGTTAGTCTGTTTTCCTGTCGTTGGATATTCCTGTGGACCAGGGGCAGTACCTGCACTAGGCCTCACCACAGATAGAGGTGACTGCTAGGCCATGTGGAGGAGGGGGAGTAGTATACAGCCCCATGTTGAGGCGTGGTCCAGCGGGAGTTCCAGGGGTCTCTAACTATCCATGTATATGAAAAGTCTCCATCCCGTCTACGATGGAAGGGCCACTTAGGGTCCAACTGTTCTTCCTCTTTGGGGGCAGGAAGGTTATCCTGATAGGATTTAGTAGTAGTCCTTGGTAGTGGGTGAGCCAGGCGTTACTTATCCATTGATTAGTTGGCTGTTTGAGTACACCTTCAATGGCATGTGGTGTAACGACCCGCAATTCTTGACCCATGACAAGTTTATCAGCATCTTGTACTATCAGAGCCGTGGCCGCAATCATTCGGAGACAAGGGGGCCACCCAGCAGCCACTGGGTCTAACTTCTTTGACAGGTAGGCAACCGGCCTTTGCCAGGGGCCTAAGTTCTGAGTTATTACCGCCTTGGCGACACCCTTACTCTCGTCCACGTATAAGTGGAAGGGCTTGGTGACATCAGGTAGTCCCAGTGCAGGCGCAGAGAGTAGGGCGGTTTTGATCTGTTGGAAAGCCGACTCGGCTTCATCTGTCCAATTAAATGGCTGCTGCCCCCATGTTGCCTGATACAAAGGTTTAGCAAGTTCTGTGAACACAGGTATCCATAGTCTACAAAATCCCGCCAACCCCAGGAATTCCCTCACTTGTCAGGTGGATTGTGGCCTGGGGATCTGCAGAACAGTCTGCTTCCAGGCGTCTGTTAACCAGCGCTGCCTTCCTTTTAGCAGGTACCCCAGATATGTTACTTCTGGCTTACAGATTTGAGCTTTCTTTGCCGAGGCTCGGTAGCCTAGATTTCCCAGAGCTTGTAAGAGACTCTTGGTCCCTTGAATATAAGCTTCTTGGATCTCAGCAGCAATCAGGAGGTCATCAACATACTGTAGTAAAGTTACTGGGGCTGCCTGATTTACGAAAGACATTACAACAGCTGCCTGACTTCCTGGAGCCTCTGGGTCTATGGGGGTGTACTGTCTAAAAGCTTCCATTAATCTTTCTAAGTAGGTAGCTGGGCTCTCTGTCTTTCCCTGCAGAACAGAGTATACTTTAGCCAAATTAGTGGGCTTGCGAGCAGCTGCCCGGAGACCCGCCATTAGAGTCTGGCGATAAAGGTGTAGCCATCCCCTACCTTCTGCTGTGTTGTAGTCCCACGCCACGCCAGCCTGTATTCTCTCGTGCTCCTCTGTTGTGAACAAGATTCGGAGGAGCTGCTGACAATCATCCCAAGTGGGCTGGTGGGTGAACATGACACTATCCAGTAAAGCCATTAAATCTTTGGGGTTGTCTGAAAACCGAGTACTCTAGGTCTTCCAGTTATACAGATCACTGGTAGAGAATGGCCAGTTCTGGAGCCTGGGGATTCCTGTGTCATCTGGGGGTCCTATTTCCCGAAGGGGTAAAGCCACCATGGAGTCAGGTGGCTGTGGGGCGGGGCTAGCCCGCAAAGTGCGCTCTCGCGTCCACCCCGCTGGCCCTTCAAAGTTACTTTCCCTTTCAGCGGGCCCATGTGTGCCGGCCGCCTCCCATCCGCCTGCTCCTTCCGGCAGCTCAGCCCGGAGGGCTGGGGCCTGGGGCCCGGAGGGGTACGGAGGGGGTTCTGTGAACAGTGGGTCCCCGCTATCAGGTAGAACAGGATGGGGGGGGGCAGTTGGTTGCTTGGATTTTAGTGGCCGAGCAACCAGTGCCTTACAAGGTTCAGGGGCTAATTGGAAAGGTGACAGCCAAGGAGGCGGGTTCTCAACAAGGTCCTGCCATATGAGGATATATGGGATTTGATCCAAGTGGCCCGCACGCCCAGGTAGGAAAATCTTGGACTTTACTCTAGTGATGACAGCAAGTCGGAACGTCCCTTCGGGTGGCCACCCCACATCAAAGGCAGGCCATTCGGAGGGGCATAGGGTAATGAGCTTTCCCCTCCTGATTTCCAAACTAAGATCATGGCCCTTTGTTCTTACATCTTTGAAATTACTTGTAAGGAGAGATAGGGGAGTGCTCTGGGTATTACCCATCCTGTAATAATTTGTAGTCTCTTCCTGTAAAGGAATGTGGGTTAGAATCCCTGTGAAGGAAATCTGACTTATTAATAATATCTAGTCGCAAGCGCGCTTTGGCAGCCCGGGTCAGAAATGGCTGCTGCTCAGATCGCAAGCGCGCTCCGGTAACCCGGGTCAGAGTCAGCCGCTCGGATAAAAGTCAGACGAGAGCCAGGGGACGTCTCCCACTGGTCTCTGCTGGCTGTCCTATAGCGCGTCCACCAGGACTGCGCCAGCTTCAGCTTCAGACCTCGCGAGTCACAGATTCAGGTTCAGAACAGACACAGACAGACAAACGGAGATGAGCCGGCTCACCTATCAGTAGATCGATCCTAGTAGATCCATTGACCAGGGGTATGGTGGGCTTGGGGAATCCCGGACGAGCCCCCAGATGTTATGCCCAGACCGTTTGTTCCCCAAAGAAGACCACCAGAGTCCAGAGTTAAAGCCAAGCGGCAAGGATCTTTACTACAAGTTCGAACTTGGTCCCTCCATTCCACAGCATACAAGAGGGCCCCGAACAATGCGAGTGCTTGCTTTTTATAGCCCGATGTAAACAGGATATGTAAAGTTACAGGGGAACAAGGTAATTCTCTCGGTTACAGCATTACAATTGGACATTTAGCATTTTTATTGGTTCCCGCTGCATCCTTATCGGAGATTTCCCAGGTGGTGTTTTTCTGAAGTTTGAAAGAAATATGGAGGACTGTGTTTGTGCTGGACTCAGGAAGTTGGGAGATATATGGGGGATGTGTCTCATTCCTTTCAATGCCACAAAAGCAAGAAATAAGTTGACAGATCTCAGAACACTGAAACCTAGAGAAGTCCCTAGAGAGGCAGAAGGTGGTAAGTTCTGGTGTCAGATTAGAAGAGGGCCAGAGGCACAAGGACAAACAGAAGAAGAGCATTGTTGTTGTTCCTCTTTTTTCTTTTCTCCAAGTTGCCTGATGGTATCACTCCTTACCTGTCCCATTACTTAGAAGGTTAAAAAAAAAAAAAAAAAAAAAAAAAAATAACAAGCGAAGTAGAAGGCAGGAGAAGGTGTGGGATTACTAAATTAGCTATGATGAAGAAGAAGAAAATGTAGAGATAGAGTGGTCAGCCTTTGTAATTTCTGTCCTTGTCTTCATTCCATGTGCCCTCAGTTGTCCCAGTGCTTAAAACCCAGAGTACTCCCTGGGTGTGAGCAGTGCTCAGCAAAGTAGAAAAGTCTTTTGGTTGAGTATGGGTTGAGGCAGGAAAATGGATTGCGTTGATGTGCTAAGATTGTAACAAAAGAGCTTCTCTGCACTGAGGAACATTTTCCACACCCACTTTCTCAATTCGTCTTGGAATATATAATTCAGAGTCTGGATGGTACCAATTTTCTGGGCTACATATTCCCAGCCAATGTAGCTGTTATTCCTAAGAGACTATTAACTCAAAGGATAAAATTAGGAAATTTTAGACTTCTAATTTTCTATAATACTAATAATAATCATAGGAAAGTAAGAAAGGAAAAGAGTAGGACAAAAAGTATAAATAATTGGACAGACTTTCCTTGCCAAATCAAAATTAAGCATTAGAAATATCCCAAACACATAATTAAACATGTTGGAAATATGAAAAAGAAGTAAGCAGTCAAAAGAAATAACCAGATAAAAATATTAATTATGTGAAAATTTAAACAGAGTAATAGCCTAAAGACAAAATGAATGATAATAACATACTGAACCCCTAAAATAATTCCAGGTTGAGATGTTTTTATAGATTAGTCTTTGCAACTCTCTAAAATATATGATCCCTTTCTCTCACTTATTACACAGAAAAGAGTTTTATTAGTCAGATTCTCCAGAGAAACAGAACCAATAGGATGTATATAAACATAGAAATTTATTCAAAATTGGCTTTCTAGTCCTGGCTACTCTGGAGGCTGAGAAATGAGAATCACTTGAGCCTAGAAGGAGGAGGTTGCAGTGAACTGAGATTGCACCACTGCACTTCAGTCTGGGCAACAAAGTGAGACTCTCAAGGAAACAAAAAAATAATTTATATTTGTATTAAAATAAAAAATTTAAAAATAGAGAAAAATGTAAAGTGTATTAAAATTTATTAAGTTCCAAAACGGTTTATTCCTAGAATGATATAATGTCATAAAATGTAGTAAGATGACTTGCCACAAAAGTTGTGTAAGGAAAAAAACTTTTTACAATTAACACTGAAAAAATTTCAATAAATCTCCAACAGTAACTTATGATGAAAACACTCAAAACTAAGCAACTTACTTTGTTAAATTTAGCTACCAAAGGGGGGTGTGTGTGTGCATGCACATGTGCAACATATGAACTACAGCCTACTTACAAGAAAAAAAATCTCAAAACATTTCAACTAAAAAAAAAGGATGTGCATTATTTCCACTACTTCTTATAATATACTGAAACTTCTAGGCAAAGCATTAAGTCAGAAAAAATAAGAAATAGAGGTGTAGAATCCAATTAATAGTGATTTCTTGATTTATTTTGCTTATAAAAGATATCATAACAGCATACATATATACATATACATAGTCCTATAAATTCAGCAGTTACCCTATCCAAAATCAAATTTCAAAAGTTCACTGTGTTCCAAGGGTATTATTTCCAGTATGGCTACATGTCTCCTACGAGACCAACTTGCCCTTATAACTAAAAACAGCAAATAAAAGATTAAAAAGATGACTAGAAGGCACTGGGAGTAGCAGGGAGATACTGAAGGGAAGAAGGGAACTTACACTCTTAGGAAGGAAATGGCACTGAATAAGTTTCCCTATGCTTACAGCTTTTAATGTAAGAACAGGGTATAGAATTTCAATAGTAAATGTATTGGTTTGATGAGAAGGTCTAGGTTGTAGAAACCGTTGCAACAGCAACCATAAACAGGGGCAGTGAAATCCAAGAAAGAAGAGAGACAGAGAAGGGAAGCCTTAATTCTTGATATAATTTTGGTCAAACTGTTGGTTAATTCATGAACCATAAATGCCAGCAGATGACTCCAGATAGCTCAGGTAAGCTTAGAAAAAACAAACAGAAATCACAACACACAACGTGTTTTGAGTCCCTTCTCATCATTAAAAAAATACTCTTTAGAAGAACATAGTAGAATTCAATTTCTAAGACATGTTATACACAATGTACAGGATGCAATCCAAAATTTCTCAACATATGTAAAATGGAAAAACATGAGTATTCAGAAAAGACAAGTAATCAATGAAGGCAAAGCCCAAGATGAATTAGATGTTGGAACTAATATATAAGCATAGAGTGATTACCCCAAGCTACTACTTGACTAGCTCTGCATAATTAAACTCTGTCTACTGCAATACTGTGATGTCAGTGAACTGGTTTTACCTGTGCAGCAAGCAGGAAGAACGTATTGGGCAATTACACTTTCCATTTATTATCAGGAACAAGGCAAGTGTGTGCGCCCTCATGACTCCTATTCAATACCATAGTAGAAGTTTTAGTTAATGCAATAAAACAATAAAAGAAAACAAAAGGTATACATTTTGTAAGGGAAGACATAAAACTGTCTTCTTCATATAAGACGTCATTGTCTATGTAGACAATCCCAAGTGATTGGCAACATTCCTGGAATTAGTAAGTGGTTATAGTAAGGTTTCATGATGCAAAGTTAATATACAGAATTAAATTGCTTTCTTACAAACCAGCAATGAAAAAATGTAAAATGAAATGAAAAACACAATATATTTACATTAACAATAAAAATAAAATACTTAGTATAAATATCACAAAATATATCACACATATATTTCCCCTATATGAGGAAATCTAGAAAAATCTGATTAAAGAAATCAAGAAGATATAAATAAATTGGTTAATATTTTGTATTCATGGATAGAAAAACTCATTAGGTTGCCAAGTTTTTCCAATGTGTCTTATGGATTCAATGCAATACCCATTAAAATCTCTGCAAGTTATTCTGTGGATATCAACAAACTGATTCTGATGTTTATAGGTAATAGCAAAAGACCTAAAATAGCAAAAATAACATTGAAGAACAACAAAGATATATGACTGACCCTACCTGACTTTAAGACTTAATATAAAACTCCAGTAATCAAGACAGCATGTTATTTATAAAATAATAGACAAATAGATCAATGGAAGAGAAGAGAGAGTCCAGAAATAGTCACACAAATTCACTCAATTGATCTTTGACAAAGGAGCAAAGGCAATACAAAGGATAAAGGACAACCATTTCAACAAAGGATGTGAAACAGTTGAACATTCTTATACTAAAATTTGAAGCTAGACAGAGATCTGGTAGTTTCCACAATAATTAAGTAAATATGGATCAGAGATGTAAATATACAACTCAACATTATCAAACTTTTAGAACTTACTTTTAAGTAAATGAAAAGACAAGTTATGGATGGAAAGTAAATTTTTCAAAATGTGTATCTAATAAGAGACTTGTATCCCAAATATAAAAGACTTCTTAAAACTTAATAAGAAAACAAACAACCCAATTTAAAAAATGGATAAATGATCTAAACAAACACTTCAACAAATAAGATATACAAATGTCAAATAATCATATAAAGAAATGTTCAGCATCATATATAAATAAGAAATTGCATATTAAAACAATAATGTGGGAGCATTATACCCTAGTGAGAATGTGGAGCAACAGGAATTCTTATTCATTGCTCATAGGAGTGAAAAATCATACAGCCACTTAAAGGGTTTGGCAGTTTCTTACAAGACTAAATATACTTATCATACAATTCAGTAGTCATGATGTTAAAGTACTTTCTTCAGATTAAAGCACGTGTTTTCCCCTGTACCTATGACTGTCGAATTGATATTTAGATTATGTAATGAATTTTTGAAAATCAATGAGAAAAGTGAAGGAAACCATTTAGAAAGCAAGTAACTGATAATAATATGCTATTATTATAAAAAGAAATTTTAATGTCCAGAATGTATATTATAAGGCTTTTGGACTATTTTATAAGCAGAGAAATGCAAATTAAAAGAATGATATGGCTGTTTTGGTGATCAGAATGGCAAACAATAGAAAATCTGATGTTAGAGAGACTGAGTACAAACGTGAAACCTCATGTACTGCTGATGGGATTGTTGGTTGTTGATTGAAATAGCCACCAAAAAAACAATCATCCAGTGGTTAGTGAAATTGAGCACATTTATGTCCTGGACATCAGCAATCCCAATATAGATACATAAATCAATAGATTAATAGATATAGATGAATAGTCAAAAAAATTTATTGTGTTACTCCATTTTCACACTGCTAATGAAGACATACCTGAGACTCGGTAACTTATAAAAGAAAACAGGTTTCATTGACTCACAGGTCAGCATGGCTGGGGAGGCCTCCAGAAACTTACAATGATGGTGGAAGGGGAAGCAAACACGTCTTTACATGATGGCAGGATGGAGAAGCAGCAAGTGAAAGGGGAAATGCCCCTTATAAAACCATCAGATTTCATGAGAACTCACTCACTGTAACAAGAACAGAATGGAGATAACCGCCCCTCATGATTCAATTACCTTCTGCCTGGTCCCTTCCATCACATGTGGGGATTATGAGAACTGCAATTTAAGATGAGAATTGGGTGGGGACAGAGCCAAACCACATCATTCTATCCCTGGCCCCTCCCAGATCTCATGTCCTCACATTGCAAAACACAATCATGCTTTTCCAACAGTCCACCAAAGTCTTAGCTCATTCCAGCATTAACCCAAAAGTCCAAGTCCAAAGTTACATCTGAGACAAGGCAAGTCCCTTCTGCCTATGAGCCTGTAAACACAAAAGCAAGTTAGTGACTTCCTAGATACAGTAGGGGTATAGGCATTGGGCAAATACACCCATTCCAAATGGGAGAAATTGACCAAAACAAAGGAGCTCCAGGCCCCATGCGATTCCAAAATCCAAGAGGGCAGTCAATCTTAAAGCTCTGAAATGATCTCCTTTGACTCCATGTCTCACATCCAGGTCATGCTGATGTAAGAGGTGGGCTCCCATGGCTTTCAGCAGCTCTGCCCCTGTGGCTTTGCAGGGTACTGCCCTCTTCCTGGCTGCTATCATAGGCTGATGTTGAGTGTCTGCAGCTTTTCCAGGGACATGGTGCCAGCTGTCAGTGAATCTACCATTCTGGGGTCTGGAGGAAGGTGGTCCTTTTCTCAGAGATCCACTAGGCAGTGTCCCAGTGGAAACTCTGTGTGGGGACTCCAACCCCACACTTTGTTTCCATACTACCCTAGCAGAGGTTCTTTATGAAGGCGCTGCCCCTGCAGCAGACTTTTGCCTGGACATCCAGGTATTTCCATACATCCTTTGAAATCTAGGAAGAGGTTCCTAATCCTCAATTCTTGGCATTGGTGCACTCACAGGCTCAACACCATGAGGAAGCTGCCAGGGTTTGGGGATTGCACCTTCCGAAGCCATGGCCCTAGCTGTACCTTGGTCCCTTTTAGCCATGGCTGGAACACAGGGCACCAAGTCTTGAGATGGCACAAAACACCAAGGCCCTGGGCCATGCCCACAAAACCATTATTTCCTCCTATGTCTCTGGGCCTGTGACGGGAAGGGCTGCTGGAAGACCTCTGACATGTCCTGGAGACATTTTCCCCATTGTCTTGGTGATTATATATATTTGGCTCCTCATTACGTATGCAAATTTGTGCAGCAGACTTGAATTTCCCCTCAGAAAAAGGGTTTTTCTTTTCTATCGCATCCTCAGGCTGCAAATTTTCCAAACTTTTATGCTCTGCTTTCCTTTTAAATATAAGTTCCAATTTCAAACCATCTCTTTGTGAATGAATAAAGCTGAGTGCTTTTAAGAGCACCCAAGTCACATGTTGAATGCTTTGCTGTTTAGAACTGTCTTCCACCAGACACCCTAAATCATCTCTCTCGTGTTCCAAGTGCCACAGATCTCTAGGGCAGGGGCAAAATGCTGCCAGTCTCTTTCCTAAAATATACGATTATAAAGAGTCACCTTCACTCCAGTTCCCAAAAATTCCTCATCTCTATATGTGACCACCTCAGCCTGGACTTTATTTTCCATATCACTATCAGTATTTTGGTCCAAGCCATTTATCAAGTATCTATGAAGTTCCAAACTTTCCCCCATTTTCCTATCTTCTTCTGAGCCCTCCAAACTTTTCCATCCTCTGCCTGTTACCCAGTTTTAAAATCATTTCCACACTTTTGGGTATCTTTACAGCAGTGCCCCATTCCCAGTACCAATACTGTATCAGTCTATTCTCATGCTGCTAATAAAAACATACCTGAGATTGAATATTTATAAAGGAAAGAGGTTTAAGTGACTCACAGTTTAGCATGGCTGGGGAGTCCCCAGGAAATTTACGATCATGGTGGAAGTGGAAGCAAACATGTACTTCTTAACATGGTGGCAGCAAGGAGAAGTGCAGAGTGAAGGAGGAGAAACCCCTTTATAAAACCATTAGATCTTGTGAGAACTCACTCACTTTCACAAGAACAGCATGGAGGTAAGCACCCCCATGATTCAATTCCCTTCCACTAGGTCCCTCCCATGACACATGGGGATTTTGGGAACTACAATTCAAGGTGAGATTTTGGGGGGAACACAGCCAAACCATATCAGTTATGAACATAAAAATATAAATATGTATAAGCATGTTCACTGTAGCACTATTTGTACTATCAGGGATTTGGGCACCATTCAGAATGTGGGTGAGCATAGTCTTTGGAATATGTGTAATTGGACAGTATACAGCAATCAGTTTTAATATAGTGA
The DNA here is from genome assembly GCF_024542745.1 of Macaca thibetana thibetana. Taxonomy (NCBI): domain Eukaryota; kingdom Metazoa; phylum Chordata; class Mammalia; order Primates; family Cercopithecidae; genus Macaca; species Macaca thibetana. Next base: position 54,704,937 of record NC_065590.1, read on the forward strand.
TGTTAATGTTTTGATATAGGTATAGCAATATTAAAATAAATATTAAACATGGAAGATGTTAAAAACGTGTTGATTAAAAACATCATTTTTAACAAAAAATACATGCGGAGAATAAAGATCTTTTCAGGAAAAATATATTTCTAAGAAATTTATTAATATATTTGAGCAGTGAAGGGATTGTAATAGGAATGACATTGAGAGGTGAAGGGGAAACACAATAAAATAAAACGAGATATTGGGGTGTGTGGGAAGCTAACTCATGTATTTACTTTTCTATTCAGTAATTATTTATTGAATGCCTTTCTAGGATCAAGCAGTGTTGTAGGCAATGGGAATACAGCTCTGAAGAAACAAGCAAAAAAACTAGAAAGACAAAAATGTACATGTATATAGGTCATCCAATTAAAAAAAAAACAAAAAAAAAAAAAAACAAAAGGCCGGGCGCGGTGGCTCACGCCTGTAATCCCAGCACTTTGGGAGGCCGAGGCGGGCGGATCACAAGGTCAGGAGATCGAGACCACAGTGAAACCCCGTCTCTACTAAAAATACAAAAAAAAAACTAGCCGGGCGTGGTGGCGGCGCCTGTAGTCCCAGCTACTCAGGAGGCTGAGGCAGGAGAATGGCGTGAACCCGGAAGGCGGAGCTTGCAGTGAGCCGAGATCGCGCCACTGCACTCCAGCCTGGGCGACAGTGCGAGACTCCCTCTCAAAAAAAAAAAAAAAAAAAAAAAAAAAAAAAAAAAAAAAAAAAAAAAAAAACAAAAATAAAAAAAAACTGTTCCAAGACTAGAACATGAGCTTCACAAAACAACATCTACCCTAAATTGCTGATATATATGTGCTTAACTTATTATTCTTTATGGAAAATGCAAATGAAAAACACAGTGAGATGCTAATACACCCCAACTAAAATGACTACACTTTTAACAGCAATTGACAATACCAGGTATTGGTAGAGCAACAGATGAATTTCTTTTACATTGCTGGGGAGTATGTAAATGTAACAGTTTGCACTAAAATTAAGGAATGCTTATATTATGATCCAGTAATTAAACTCCTAAGTATATACCTAAGATACATAAGTTTTTCCAGCAAAAGAGTTGAAAAGGAGTGTTCATAGCAGCTTTATTCATAAAAGCCCCAACTAGAAACAACCAAATGCCATTAACAGGTGAAAGGTTAAACAAATAGTGGTTCATTCTTGTAAAATAGCAGTATTCATTCAATAAAACAGCAATTAAAAGAAAAAAAGAAGGAACAAATACTAGTGCTTGCAACAACATGTTCTATTTCACCAATAATATATTGACTGAAATAAACCAAATAGAACACAAACTATATGATCCCAATTATATGAATATCAAGAAGCAACAAAACTAGTAGATATTCTTAGAAGTCACATTAGTGATTACCTCTGAGGGAATATGAACTGGCAAGACTCACTGTGGAAATGTATGAAGTTCTAGAAATAGTCTACATCTTCTTGGGGTGCTTGCATGTGTTTGTGTATGCATTAGGTACACAGTAAAAAGTCATATGTCTCATAGACTTTATTATATATTATATAATAAGTTTTATATATTGTATAATATGTATTATATATTACATATTTGATAATTATATATATTTTTATATTATATTTTTATTTTATATATTTGGGACAGAAAGAGAGGAGAGGGGTATTAGAGTGTCATTATTTCATGAATTTGTCCTAGAAATGAAAAATAGGTATATCATTAATGTAATTATTCAACAGATATTCCATCTATTTTATTCTTAAAAACACATCAAATTTCTCCATGATAAGTACATTTAGAGATTTTTTTCTAGTTTTCTTAGGAAGGTTTGATATTGTAGCAGGTTTTTTACTCCATAAGAAATGTCAGGAAGATTTCTATGTGTTGGGTTATATACAAAGATGAGGGTATAGAAAAATAATACCAAAAGGATAAAGAAGACAAACTATGAGAAAAAGGAATTTCAAAAATATTAAATTGAGGCATCAAAACTGTGGGTTAGGTCATTGTTAATCATCTTAGTATAATTTCCTTTTAATTTTGCTGGAAATCAGTGTGTAGTTTTTTAGAACTATTCTGTGGACAATTAATATTAATAACAATACCACTAAAAATAGCAGAAAAATTCAAACACCTTTATATAAATCGAGACCTTGTGAGAGGATTCTACCCAGAAAATTATAAAATGTTATTGAGAACAATTAAGCAACACCTATATAAACGAGGTTATCTTGTACGTATTTATTGAAAGAGTCAATATTGCAAGTCCAAGTCTCACTAATTAATCTCTAGAAAAGAAGAATTCCAATAAAAATCTCTGCAGATTTTCTGTTGCATGGAAATTTATAATTTGGTTCTAAAATTTATATGGAAATGCAAAGCCAAGCATAGCCAAGTCGATTTTGAAGAACAAAGGTAGGAAGTTTACACTGCCATATATCCAGATCTACTGTAAAGCCATGGGAATGTGTACAGTTTACTACTGACACATGGTTAAATGAATTAAGCCTTGGAACAGAGTAGATTATAGAAACAGACTCATACATGTATATTCATTTGATTTAGTTTTAAAAAGTAAAGTTAAGGGAAAGCTTTTAATATGTGGTGCTGGGTTGAATAGAAATCCATAAAGAAAATAATAGCTGTCTGGACTACTTCAAATCATATGCAAAAACAAATTCTTACTGGGTTTTTCCATTCAAATGTAAAATATAAACCATAAAGCTTTTAAAAGATAGCATAAGAGAAGATCCTGTTAAATTTGAAGTAAGCAGAGTTTTCTTCAATAGGATGCATAAAAATGTTATCTATGGCCAAAAAAAAAAAGAAAAAAAGACACAGAGGACAGTATTAACATGAAGGAATCTTGTTCATCATAGATTCCTTTAATATAATAAATAAGCAAGCTGCAGACTGAGAGAAGACGTTTTCATTATATGTATTTGTAATTTCTATACGAGGAATTAAAGTTAATTCTATAAGTCTTATAAATCAATTAAAACAGAAAGAAAGTCTAGTAGAAAAATAGACAAAAGTCTTCAAATAACACTTAGCACAGAATTTTCAGAATGAAGAGATTTGTCCCATTGCCAACTATATATTTACATGAAAGCATTAATGATGTTTTTTAAATTCTCTGATCATCTGACACCATATTCTATGACTTATAGACAATATGTTTCTCCTACAAATATAAAATGATTTGCTGAGATACGAGTCTTCTCAACACCCTGCTCACTATGCTTCTTTTATTTTTGGTCTTGGGGTTCCTTTTCTTCCCCTTGCCTGATATTCCTTACCTCTTTCTCTTCTTCTTCACATAAAGACATTTTTTAAATAGGACAGGTATTCACAGAACTATTACTATATTCCTTGTATAGTATTCATACTTAAATAATAAGTATTCCTATTCTCCCTCATACAATTGAGGAACCAAATTTCATTAAGGTTTGTCTCCTAGCCCCAGAGCTTGTAAAAAGTAATGAAGAAATGGAGTTCCTTCTGATTCTGTGAACGTTGCAATACTGATGCAATATTGATGTCACTGCCCTGATATACATCATACCATTGTTATGCACTGACTATAATATAAGAATTCACTGTTTAACACTTGACATATATAATCTTTAATTTACACAAGTATATATATGTGTGTGTGCATATATATATGTCTTGCACTGTAATCTATTAAGTGTACAAAAGCATAAAAACATTAGGTCTAAAAAACACAATGTATATACCTTAATTAAAAAATAATATATTGCTAAAACGTGCTAATGATTATCAGAGCCTCGGGTGAGTCAAAATATTTTTGCTGCTGGAAGATCTTGGTTTGATGTTGATGACTGCTGACTGATCAAAGTGGTGGTTGCTGAAAAGTGGAGTGGCTGTGGCAATTGCTTAAAATAAGAAAACAATCAAGTTTGGTGCATCTATTGACTCTTTCTTTCATGAAGGATTTCTCTGTAGTATGGAATACTGTTTGAAGGCATTTTACTCACAGTACATAAAGTAGAACTTCTTTCAAAATTGAGATATGTCCTTTGAAATCCTGCTACTGCTTTATCAGTTGAGCAGCAACTGATATTCTAAACATTTGGTGTCCATTTCAACAATGTTCACAACATCCTTATCAAGAATAGATCTCCCCTCAAGAAATCTAATTTCTTCACTTATCTATAAAAAAATCTCAGTTGTTTAATTAACTTTTATCATTAAATTGCAGCAGTTCAGTCCTATCTTCAGGCTCCATTTCCAATTCCAGTTCTCTTGATGTTTCTACCATATCTGCAGTTATTGGCTCCACCGATGTCTTGAGCCCCTCAAAGTCATTCGTGAGGGTCAGAATCTTCTTCCAAATTGCTCGTAATTATGATAATTTAACCACCTTCCATAATGTCAGTTATGTTCTTAATGGCATCTGGAATGATGAATCTTTTCCAAAAAGTTATGCCCAGATTTATCAGAGGAATCTATGGCAGCTACAGTCTTATGAAATGTGTTTCTTAAATAATAAGAATTGAAAGTAAAAATTACTCCTTGATACATGGACTGCAGAATGGATTATTTGTCTGCAGGCATGAAAACAACATTAATGCTTTTGCTTTATCAGAGCTCTTGGGTGACTAAATGCATTGTCTGTGTGCAGTACTCTTTAAAATGCATCTTCTTTTCTGAGCAGTAGGTCTCAACAGTAAGCTTTAAATATTCATTAAACCACACTGTAAACAGAGATGCTGTTATCCGTGCCTTGTTGTTTTATTTATAGAGCACAGCAGAATAGGTTTAGCACAATTCTTAAGTATCCTATTATTTTCAGAAGGGTAAATATGCATTGGCTTAACTTGAAGTCACCAGCTATTAATACATTGGCTCCTGATATGGTTTGGCTCTGTCCTCACCCAAATCTCACCTTGAATTGTAATAATCCTCACATGTCAAGGGCAGGGCCAGGTGGAGATAATTGAATCATGGGGGCAGTTTCCCGGACACTGTTCTCATGTTAGTGAATAAGTCTCAAGAGATCTGATGGTTTTCAAATGGGAGATCCCCTGCACAATCTCTCTTGCCGTCTGCCATGTAAGACATGACTTTGCTCCTCATTCACCTTCTGCCATAATTGTGAGGCCTCCCCAGCCATGTGGAACTGTGTATCAAATCTCTTTCCTCTATAAATTACCCAATCACAGATATATCTTTATTACCAGCATGAGAACAGACTAATACAGCCCCTAATAAGAGAGTCAGCTTGTCCTTAAAACTTTGAAGCCAGGCATTGACTTACTACCTCTAGCTCTAAAAGTCCTAGATGGCATTTTCTTCCAACAGAAGGCTGCATCATCTATGTTGAAAATCTGTTGTTTACTGTGGCCCCCTTTGTCAGTAATATTAGCTAGATCTTTTGGATAACTTTTTGCATCATTTACATCTGCAATTGTTGCCTCACCTTGTACTTTTATATTATAGAGGTGGCTTCTTTTCTTAAATTTTATGACCTAACCACTGCTAGCTTCCAACTTTCCTTTTGCAACTTCCTCACCTCTGTCAGCCTTCACTGAATTGAAGAGAGTTAGATCCTTGGTCTGGATTATGCTTTGGCTTAAGAAACTGTAATGTCTGGTTCGATTTTCTATCCAGACCACTAAAACTTTCTCCAGATCAGCAATAAGGCTGTTTTATGATCTTATCTTTTGTGTGTTCACTGGCATAGCACTTTTTTAAAGCTAGTTAATTGAAACAGTGACAGTGGAGAAACAACAAAGACATTTGTAACTAGTTGTGATCAATTAGTTATAGACACCACCACACTTGGGCCAGCCAAAGTTGCCCTTTAATTTCTTTCAAGTACTTTTCTTTTTCATTGACAGCATAGCTGATGGTTTGATGCAAGAGTCCTAGCTTTCAGCCAATCTCTGTTTGCAGCATGCCTTTTTCATTAAGCTGAATAATTTGTAGCTTTTGATTTAAAGTGAGGGACATGGTATTTTTTCTTTGACTTGAACACTCAGAGGCCATTTAAGGTTACTAATTGGCCTAATTTCAGTATTTTTATGTCTTAGGGAATAGAGAGGTCTGAGAAGATGAAGAGACTTGAATGAGTACCAAGTGGGTGAAGCAGTAAGAACATGCAATATTCATTGATTAAATTTGGCATCTTGTATGGATGTGGTTTGTGGAGCTCCAAAAACTATTACAATAGTAACATCAAATAGCGCTGATCACAGATTACCATAACAGGTATAATAATATCAAAAAGTTTGAAATATTGAGAGGATTACCAAAATATGATACAGAGACATAAAGTGAGAACATGCTTTTGGAAAAATGGTTCTGATAGACTTCATGTATGCAGAGTTGCCACAATTTGTAGAAAATGCAGTATCGGTCAAATGCAATTAAACAAGGCACAATAAAAGAAGGTATGCCTACCTATATTACATCTTATATGCACAATATATTAGCATATTAACATTAATATATGCTAATATCTTAAATACCAATATTTAACAATATATTAATGTACAATACATGTTATATTTTCGTTAATAATATATATATTAGATAAAGAGAGAGAAAAGTGATGTCCTTTCTCAAACTGTATTTGCACTGTGGTTTGTACCATATTAAATAGCTCCTGATAGTTGTTAGAAGAATATCATTTAAAACAAAACTTCACTCCAGGAAACAAAACTTATACACAGTGGTATGTGAGAAAGAAAATAGTTTTGTTGTTAAATAAATATGTGATGCACACACCACAAGCAACTTGCTGGAGATTGCAAAACAGAAAGAAATCTCACCCTTTGATAACTAAGCAGATACAACCTATTACATACATGTTTTCAAGTAAAGTAACTAGAAAGTACCATTTGTTAAATATGCTTTATTCCAAATTTACCTGGAACTGGGGTGACCATTTGTATTAGTAAATTGGTTTTATCCAAAGGAAAAATAAACTTATACTGTGATGACAGGAGTTCATTTTGCAATTTGGAGGAAGGTGCTCATTTAAATTAGGCTTCTACCATCTTACAAAAACTGGGAGGTCGGGATGCTTTAATTTTTGAAGATTTTATTTCAAAGAGATTGTTCCCAGGTTCTTGAGAAAGATATGACTTGCTCTAAAAGCTGGCAAGAATCTTATTTTGCTTTTCAAAATATTTAAATACATTTCAAAGAGGCACAGAAATAACTTACAATGACATGTTTTTTAATGTAAATTTTATCAGAAAAGAGATGAGAGGAGTGTCTTTCTCCTTTTGTACCAGAGGATTTTTCTCCTTTGATTTGTACTTATCTTCATATAGACTATATTCCAAAGTGTGTAATTTACAATATACGGTTGGCCCTCCATATCTGCGTGGTTCACATACACAAATTCAACCAATCACAGATCAAAAATATTTGGAAAAAAACACAAAATAATGTAATTATATAAAATTATACAAATAAAAACACCAGTACAGTATAACTGCTATTACATTGTATTATATTAGGTATTATAAGCAATTCAGAGATGATTTAAAGTATATGAGAGGATGTATGTAGGTTATATCCAAATACTGTGCCATTTTACTTTAGGACTTTAGCATGGATTGATTTTGGTATCTGTGGGTGTTCCTGAAAAGAGTCCCTTTAACCATTGTACTATATACTTCTCCACAAATTGTTTAATTCATATCATCTCTTCCAACTAGATTTTAACTTTTGTTTTTTTGGCAGTGTAGGTGTATTATTCAATTACTGTTTTGTTAAGAATTTTGGGAGACTAAATTAAGAAGGGCTAGTAGATTTCCATTCTTTGACTAGCAAAGTATGCAAACACCTAGCTAGAATAAAATAGTTTTCTAATAGTGATGATAGGGGTTTGGGGGTGGACTGGAAAGTATTTTAAGATCAAGAAAACATTTGGGTATAGGGGAGAAGAGGCAGAAACTAAAGAAGGATGCATTGCAGGTTGAAGACATGCAAAGATTGAATAAACATAGCTAGGTATTATGGTGAAAAAGTGTTAGCCAAATAATTTTTTAAAATATCTTGTTAAAGAATAGAAAATGCATGGAATGTAGAGAAAGACACAAAAGAAACCCTATTAGCAATTATGATCCTCTTTGTCATTTTAAAATAAAATAACACATTGGTCCCAAATTTCATGGAAACTCATTTTAAATCTCCAGGTATTCAGGTGAGTTTTGAAGATTCAAAATAATAGCATTCAAGACTACATTCTACAAATACCAAGATGGATAAGGTGATACTATATCATTCAATAAACATATATATGTAATACTTCATTTTAGAGTAATTTTATAAAGTTACTAAAAAAAGAGCACTAATAGTATTTGAAAAATCAACTGCTTGGTTACCACATGTTTCCTGATTTTATTTTTATTTCTCTTCAGATATATTTTTCCTTAGGTAGAAGAAAATTGAAATATAGATTAGGTGCGAGAAGATATACTTTGGAAACTTTTGGATCGTGTTATACACGTGTTTAAATAAGTCAGTATTTTATTTTTTGATGACATTATGCAGAAAACAGACCATGTTAGTAAATAAAAATATACGAGTCTTTTCTGTTGTTGTTGTCAGTTTAAAATTTGAATTTTTCTATGTTTTTGCAGTCCTTGATGAAATATAATGCTAATGGATATATGAAGTTCTAGAAATGTCACCAAGAATAATTTTTTTAAACATAAATTTGTAGGGGAGCCAAGGTGGAAACTTCCCTTTTGCCCTCTGAAGGTTCATTGAAAAAATCACTGAAATAAGGCAGATTAATAGGAGAAAAGGCAAACAAATTTATTTAACATGTATCTGCAGAACAAACACCCAAACACCCAGTGAAGGTTCAAGAGTTTATATGCCATCCTGATGAAACAGTTTATGCAAAATTAGAGAAAAGGACTTCTGTTGAGGGGATTACTAGAAAGAGTACGAAGATCCAGGAACAAAGATTAGCTTGTAAATGTCATGCGCGTCCATGTGAAGAGACCACCAAACAGGATTTGTGTGAGCAACATGGCTGTTTATTTCACCTGGGTGCAGGCGGGCTGAGTCCGAAAAGAGAGTCAGTGAAGGGAGATAAGGGTGGGGCCGTTTTATAGGATTTGGGTAGGTAAAGGAAAATTACAGTCAAAGGGGGGTTGTTCTCTGGTGGGCAGGAGTGGGGGGTCACATGGTGCTCAGTGGGGGAGTTTTTGAGCCAGGATGAGCCAGGAAAAGGAATTTCACAAGATAATATCATCGCTTAAGACAAGGACTAGCCATTTTCACTTCTTTTGTGGTGGAATGTCATCAGTGAAGGCCAGGCAGGGCATTTGCACTTCTTTTGTGATTCTTCAGTTACTTGAGGCCATCGGGGCATGTATATACGTGCAAGTCACAGGGGATGCGATGGCTTGGCTTGGGCTCAGAGGCCTGACAGTAAATATGTGAAAGGGGCTGTTCAGATGTAATTGCATTCTTCGTCTCGTTTTCTGCAATAGATAGTGAGATAACAGAGACTGGGAGAAAAAAACAATTTTTCTCCTTGGGGGATCTGTATCATAGGCAGATAAAAGAACTTCAGCTTTTTTGAGAGAAAGAGTAGGGCAGGGAGAAGGTCAGAGAAACCTTGAGGCTTTTCTTTAGTTCATCATGTCAAAACACTATATTTTAGTGTATTGGTTTGTGAGCCTCAATAACACCTGTAGGAGCTGAAGAAAACTAGGCAACCAAGACAGATCAAGAGTGTGAACACATATTAAATGCTGCAGCTCAATGTCTACATTTAGTTATTTATCTTCAGTTTAGATGATGGCTAAAAGAAGTTTTTCAGCCTCAACAGCATCCCAATGGAAACTGATCCTTTTTATTAAACCTGCCTTTGCAAAGACAATGACGGTGAGCTAAATCTACCATGACCCACTCCATTTGCTTCTAGCCTCACAGGCTGACTGTCCTCACTCATTCCTGGTCATAGGCTAAGCTAACCACAGGAGGAATTCAGTTGATAGTTTAACTTTGAAAAGAGGATGATAAGAGTCCCTAGCTAAAATAAATCTCCTCCTTTCTCAGGAACCTAAACCCCATTTGTAAGACTAATAAAAGGCTATAATCCTAATGGGAGAGGCCTGAGTTCTTCTAAGACGTAGGTGTAGTTAACTGATAACCAGCCATTGTCCCCTAAGCTTGCCTTTCTATATTCCCTTGATGCTCAGGAATCAAGTGGCCAAAGCTCACAAGATTTGTGACTTCCTTCCTTACTCATATAGATAATATCACTATTGTAAAATCTAAGATTTGTCTTTTGAAATGATTTTCAGACTTTTGCATTCTGGCAATCAGCTGACTCCACCTGGACCTTCAATTCATGATTCTAGTGGTCCTGTGTCCTCCACCCAGAGAACAGACTCAGGGCAGGAGGACCATTTTTGACACCTCCATTTTGAAATTATAATTTCATCCCATACCAATAAGCAGCACCCATTCCCCAGGCCCCTGCCCAATGAATTATTCATAAAAATCCTAGCCTCTGAGTTCTCAGGAAGACTGACTTAAGTAACAACTTGAGTCCCACCTCTTGGCTAACTCTCCGTTAATTAAATTCTCTCTCTGCTGTAATACCATGCTCTCAGTGAGTTGTTCTTTTCTGTGCGATGGGCAAGAAGAATGCAGAAGCCATGAGGCAATACATGATTGGCCCCCAAAGGGATACTATATATTGTTTTATTAAAATAGTAGTTTAACTAGGTTATTAGAAACAATCAGACTGAAATGGTGTTCTCAGAGCAAACTGAGGGTTGGGAAGTGAAATAAATTAGTCATTTACATGCTCATCAAATGAAATAGATATTATTGTTAAAAAGAAAAACTGCTTATAGTGTTGAATCCTTTTAAAATTAGTTCAAAACAGATCCCCTAAATTACTGATACATTTGATCTAAATGCAAAATCTTTTTAATAAATAGCTACATGAGAAAGGCATAAGTTAGGAAATGCAGCAATACAAAAAATTAAAATGACAAATATCTCAAAGGAATAAAAGACTGTAAAAAGAACAGAGGATTAAATAGTATAGCATTATCTTAGTGTACTGTTTTCAAACAAACAAAATGTTTAACTTAAATATATATATATATATCTCAAATCCATGTTCTCCAGGGTAGGATGATAAAGCAGATTCAGAAATGTTTGTAAAGATAAGATTGGTCTTAAAAAGACTATAGGAGTGCTCAAGGGGGATTTCTGTCACTCTGACACAGACCAGCATACAAATGGCTAAACTAGCTAAGAATGAGAGGCTTTTGCATCCAAAGAATGAGTTGTTTCTATGCAGGAATCTGTAAATGAGCAAAGGAGAAGGCTTTAGGAAATGAAACGATGAAATTCCAAACAGCTTAACTGTCAGTGAAGAAAACAGACATATGTTGCCCTTTTCATACCCTGAGTTACGATTCCATGGAGCCCCTAAATGTTCTCTTCTGCAAATATATTTGAAAAGCAATTTATAAGCACTAGCCCTCTTGGTTCAAACATTTCATATGAAATCTTCAGAATTTGAAACTCTCTTTATATTTTTGGCCTACTCGTCTTTTATCACTGTCATTTGGGAAAGACTAGTTTTTTTGTTTTTGTTTTTTGTAAATCATTAAGTCAAGAATTCTCACATCTTGTGTCAAATGCTGTACTGAGTAAAGTAAAATAAAAAGATTCTAAGAATATCTTGTTTCTACTTTAAGATGAGATTGTCCCCTATTCTTATATAAACATGAGTTAAATAAACAGGTCATTATGAAATCTGGATCAATTCTCAAATTCTAAATTCTCAATTGTATGCTTTACATCAAATATGTCCTACAATAAGAAAAAAAGAAACTCAAATAAGAAATTGGTTGCGTTTCTTTCTTAATCACAAGTAACAATTTATTTGGGGATCATGTGCCTTGTTCGATATCTGTTTTCCAAGCTTTTTTTAGGATAAGTGTGGCTTTTTGAAACAGATTGGTGAATGAGAAACAGACTGCTATTACTAGGAAGGAAGTCTGAGCAATTGTTATTTGTGTCTTTCCTCACATTTCAGTAAATTTAATTTCTAACTGATGAGATACTATAGAGCACAGGGTGGCAAAATAAGGTCCATGGGCTACTTCTGGCCAGGCATCTGTTTCATAAATAAAGTATGGCAGGCCAGATCTCACTGACACAGGCCTCCGTAACAACTGTTTCAGTACTGACTGAGTGGATAAATTAAATATTAAAAGCTTAAAATGTAGCGCCCTTATGCAAAGACTGGAATGTAACAAAAGCCCATCAAGAGTTCTGCCAAGGGAAGTAATCCAGCTCACTCATACACTCACTTTGCATTTTGGTTTAGATCAGGTTTTGAGTTGGTTTTGAGTCTGTTTTGCCTAAGTGCACTCCCACTTATGTTGTCTAAAATTTGTCTCCACTTGTTTGTGTATCTGTCTTATTCCTTTTGATACCATGTAAACTTGAAATGGGAGGTATTGGGTCCATTTCTGATGAGAGGCCTCTGGGAAGAGAAATATTATTATTATTTTTTTTAGGAGCTCAGTGGTTAACAGTCACCTTAATTTAAAGCTAACATCCAAGATGTTTATATGTATGTGTGCATGTGTGCATGTTTGTATGGAAAACGCCTTCAGGTTTTTGTTTATATCTCTTCTAGTACCTTGTCTTTTTGAGCAAAAGATTTTTTCTTCTCAGTTGACTGAATTTCGTTTTCTTCATTAATAGCTATTGTAACAGAAGCTACTCTAGGTTTTTAAAGAAAAGGTGTAACTTAGACACTTAGAAATGTCTTTGTTTGGAAAAAAAAAATTTTTTAAGTGCACTGTAAAAGCATCACATGGTCTAGCCTCAGAATAATTCTCCCTTTTTGAAAACCCAGGATTCAATGTGGACTCTTCCTAGAGTTCAATGATCCAGTTAGAAGTTAGGAAAAAGGAGGTCTTATGAATCTATAAAATGTACTTCTGCTGGCATGCCTAATATGTCTGTGTATATATGTCTTGTGTATACCATGTTTTACTACTGAAAATATATGAAAGAGTTCTAATTAATGGGCTCAAAGAAAAATAAAAGCACTTTCATACTTTAACAGAAAAAAAGGAAAAACTAGTCAAATCCTTTTTAAAGTTTCTGTGACTTAAGTAAAATCTTTAATAAATAAGCTAGCTTTAAAAATTATTGGTAAGGTAATATTAGAAATGTCTTAAGAGTTGCCAGCATACATTTTTGTTTGCATTTATTGACCAAACAATTTCATACTTATCTCTGCCACATACTATACAGTGTCAAAATTTGGCATAGAGGCTATAAAACTGTAACTCAGTCCAAAACAGAATGATCTTTGCTTTTGTAATTTTTAATAAGTGAAACATTAATATGGGTTTAATGAAGATGGCTACATCATGAATTATTTAGTAATATACCCTAACTTTTAATCTTGTGGCCTTAAGTAGTCTAGTCCACAGACATGAAGGAAGTTTGTTTGGGAAAAGACTGTTATCTTTGTTTCAAAGCTAAACTATAAACTAAGTTCATGAACAAACGTAGCTTGGACATTAGAAGCAAGATGGAATCAGGTCAGATCATTTTCACTGTCTCAGCTATAATTTTGCAATGGTGCTTTCATAACTTTAAATGATGACTATCATAGTTTGCATCGACAATCTAGGTAAGTGATTAAAATAAATAATTAGATAAAGGCAGTGGGATAAATACTTGTAAACAAACTTGTCACAATTTAGGATCTAAAGTTATATTAAACAACAGATATTTCATTACTTGGGTATTTTCCAATAAACATATATTGTAGGAAAACATTCCTTCTAAAAATTGTGTCCTTTTTAAATGGTAACAAATTTTTGTCTAATTCAGTTTATTTAAGGGTTATATATAAAACAACGTAAAAGAAACCATGAAATAAGAGAGATATAAAGAAAGTTATAAAAATACAGAGAGTTTTAAAGATTATTCATAAAATAAAAATATCTTTGAAAATGTAAATATTTGGTCTAAATGATTCAGGTCAAATATTAGGTTTGCTAAATGCTTTAGGTCATAAACTGCTTTAACTTAAAAATTGTTCAATATGTTTTGGAGTGCTAAATTCTAGATAAGGCTTGACGACATATGAAATTAGTCATGCCCCTAGCTATGCAAAAAGGTATTAAAGAAAAGAGATTCTATATAAGAAAGGATCTGGTATGTTAAATTCTTGTCCTAAAGTAAAATAACTGGTTGTTTAAAAAGAGGGATGTTTAGAACAAGTCAGAAAGTCAAGGCATGTCATAGTTTGTCTGTGTAAGTCATGAAAGAATTTATGCAATGGAATTTATGCAAGAGATGTTGCACAATTTAAAGGTGATTAGGCCTCGTAAATGCTTTATAAAATGCTACATGACTGTTAGCTGTAAAACTTGCCTGCTTTACAGCTAGGTAAGGCCTGGAACACATGGAGTTAGATGCTTGAATGAGTCAGACCTTATCTGCACTTCTGTCTAGGTCCTAGGCTCCACACCTGGTACATAATTAAAATCCCAAAGTTACCAAGGTTTTCACCAAAAGTAAAGGTTGCTAAGAGTTAACAGTGTAACATGTGTTTCACTTTCTTTGGACTGAATTTGTATAAATATGTTATTGGTATGTGTTCCAAAGTTATGGGAGACTCCTGTAATTCTGATATATCTTAGTGTACATTATCAGTAATAATTAAAATTGTTATGCTAAATTATTGTGTGCTACAGAGGTAACAGATTTCCTCATCAATTGTGTCTTTCACTAAGACTACTCTAAAACTTTTGTTGTCCATAAACAATTGTTGTCTTGTTTTGGTCCTCTTTAGAAGGTGGTTTTATAATCAGCTATAAAGCTCTAACAGGTGCTCTTGAATACAGGGCTCTGATAAACGTAGAGACTGTGAAATCAGAATAGAGGAAAAACTTTCAGGACCCGTGAAGAGCTAAAATGTTCACTAATATCAAGCAGGACAGGAATTAACTGCATGAACTGAGCTAATAAGAGACTGAAGTGATCTTTTTTACTTTCTGCTTAAAATGTTGCTAATCCTTTGTTTTGCCTTTCAGAGTGAAGGAACCTTTCTTTTGAGGTAGCAAAGCTTTTAACAATTACATAAAGTATACTCTTATAAACCAAATTTTGAGCATATTTGTTTCTTTCTACTTGATTTCTCCAGAATTCTGAAATGATTTGTGAGTCAATATAATTATTTGCATAACTGCAATAAGAATCTCTTTTCTTCTGTAACAGGACACAATAGGAAAAACTGATTATTTTACCAAGGCTTTGACTGGAACGGTGTGCTCTCCTTTTAGGAATCAAACTTGACTTATGGATGCAATAAAGCCCTTGGAAACTGGCATCATATTTTGTGTACACAGTCCCTGTACAGGGTTTCTGATCTGTGGTGACTAAAGAATGTCACTTTCTGACAGGCCAGGAACCCCAAATTATTCTTGGAACCTCAAGAGGAGAGGAACTCAGCCAACTCATAGGTATTTGATAGTACAAATCCATGGCTGGGCTTGATTTTAAAATGTTTTATCTCAGATTCTTTCTATGGAATAACATTCCATCAAAGCCAATTTAAAAGAACTATGTGAAAAATAATTATTCTTGCTGCACTGTATACAAATAATTAAGCCAATTGAAATAAAGCAAACCAGTCCTTCCATGATTTGTCTTTTAATAAATATGAGAAACTGGAGACAGAAAAATTATGTTTCAAAATCTATAGTACACCTGTCGTTAAATTCTAGTCTTGCCTGATGTTTTTCAGTTTTTATTATTTTCTGCAGATTGGATTAAATTCTAATTTTTCTGGCTACAAGACACCAAAATAATGTTTTCAGTTTTTTCCTCTTTCTTTTCCTTTTTTCCCATTCATCCTAATTAGAAATCACCAAAACCTGAGCTGTAGTTTCTTAAAGCCCTGCAAACTGAAGACTAAACAACTTAAACTTCAGAAGAAAACAGCAGCAACCTATTTTTATGTGTTGCTATTGCATACTATTATGTTTCAGCAGATGCTGCCTCTAAGTTCCTGAAACAGAGAGTGCTACTGGGAACAAATTGACCTCTTCCACTCCAGCATTGCATTCGGTGCCCCATAACAATGAACCTTCTCAGCAGGAAGTAACCAGAAAGATTACAATGCTCCATCTCCCTGTGATTCTCATGATAAATAAATATACAAGCATGATAGAAATCATGCGCAAATTGACAGTGGGGATGGTGGAAGGCAGATCTCACTAACACAGGCCTCCATAACAATTGTTTCCATCCTGACTGAGTGGTTAAGTTGAATATTCAAAGCTAAAAAAGTCAGTGCCCTTATACAAAGGCCGGAATGTGATAAAAGCCCATCAAGAGTTTTGCCTGGGCCTTCTCTGGGCCTTAAAGCATGACAAAATAATGAAGGAATTCTTAACAGGACCCATTTAAGATTAAACCAATTTTATTGGGGTCTGAAGAAACTCCCCAGGCCTCCACAAACAAGTTTATTGAGGGTTTGAAGGAACTCCCCAAACCTCTGTGATTTATCAGCAGACATGATAAGGGTAATCATGCCAGAACCTAGACCCGTTTAGATTAAGTAAATTTACTGAGGCTCCAAAGGAAGGTGTTCCGAACTGAGACCTTAGTTATAGATTACAAGAAATTAATCTCTTATGTCTTTAGATGAATATACACTGACACATAGACATATTGCTTAGAAGGTATATAAGCTCTGGAAAACTTTGTAATTTTGAGTTGGTATGGTGATAATTTCCAGTCCTTCTCCCTATAACTGGTTACAGAAATAAAAACTCTCTTCCTCCCCAGTTCATCTGCATCTCATCATTGGTTCATGAGAAATAGCAGCCCAACCCTTAGTTTGGTCTGGGAACAAAGTTACACTAGAACAGAATCCTGTCTATTCCTTTAGGCTTATCTATGACTGCTTCCAAGCTATAGTAGAATAGTTGAGTAGTTGTGACAGAGACCAAATGGCCATGAAGGGTAAATTATTTATTATCCTTCCTTTACCAAAAAATGTTTTCTGATCCTTGTCATATAGAACGCTCACACATAAACACAAGGAATATGTTCATAGGTGACCAAGTGTTCACAATTGCCATTTCTTTCCCTCTGCTTTGTCTTGACCAAACTTTAGTCAGTCTTCACTCCGTCCTACAGGCTTCTGAATGCTTCTTACCCCCAAGCCTGAGAAAGCACCAAAAACAAATGGAATCCTTCTGCCCCTACTATCAGCTTCTCCTGAAAGGCAGCTGACTACAGAAAGACCTTGTCAGATCCCACTGGTGATTTTGCCTTGTGTCATATTTCTTCCTTAAAATAGATTCTGCGTATGTTTGCTTTCCTCTCTCTAACCTATCAATGAAAAAGTCTTTTACTATTTGATTTTAAGATGCTTTTAGATTTCTGAGATTGGAATATTTTTCCTATTTCAATAGTCTTTCTTCTGAGTAAAGCTTCTCACTAAGTCCGGATTTGCATTTATTTGATAGTTTCTGGTGCCATGACTTAAATAGAGTCCTGATTCCTGATGTCCCCTGAGACCTCACTGTCTTTCCCAGTCATTCATGCTGGCTTCTTAAACTCTTTGTGTTATCTCTGGCTGGAGAAAATGTGATCCATGGTGGTGACTTACAAGTCTTAATCTAGCGCTCTGCACATTTGTCTATAATAGTATGATAGTGAGTTGCTTTAATTCTATTAAATTGAGCTCTTCCTGGTTCTTTGCTGCTTGAGTAGGACTTTTCCTAGCTATTTTCTGTTCTAGCAAGAATATTATTGGAAGGAAGCCTTTCTGGCCTTTTAAATGGTGATTTAATCCCTGATTTTTTCTATTGAGCTGGACACTGCTGGCCGTTTTCTGGTCAATTTTGTGGCCAAGAGAAAATCATCTTCCTTCCAGAAGATGGACATTTTCTTGGATCTTTTTGAGTGGGAATTTACAACATGACTCTCCAGTAGGAAATTCTTTGCTCTTTTGTGAGGCCTTGTTGCTTTTCATAATTTCTTATTCAGGGATCGTACAGAGCAACCCCTTTCTTCTCAGCAAAAATTGCATGCAAGACCCTGATATGGTTTGCCTCTGTGTCCCCACCCATATCTATGTTGAACTGTAATCCTCAGTGTTGGAGGAGGGGCCTCGCAAGAGGTGATTGGATTGTGGGGGTGGACATCTCCCTTGCTGTTCTTGAAATATTCGTGATAGTGAGTTCTCGTGAGATCTGGTTGTTTAAAAGCATATGGCACTTCCCCCTTTGCCCTTCACTCTTCTTGCTGCTCCAGCCATGTAGTATGTGCCTCCTTTCTTTCTTTTTTTTTTTTTTTGAGATGGAGTCTCACTCTGTTGCCCAGGCTGGAGTGCAGTGGCACAATCTTAGTTCACTGCAAGCTCTGCCTCCCCAGTTCATGCCATTCTCCTGCCTCAGCCTCCCCAGTAGCTGGGATTACAGGTGCCCGCCACCACACCCAGATGACTTTTTGTATTTTTTTTAGTAGAGACGGGTTTCATTGTATTAGCCAGGATGGTCTCGATCTCCTGACCTCGTGATCTGCCTGCCTCAGCCTCCCAAAGTGCTGGGATTACAGGCGTGAGCCACCGCACCCGGCATCCTCCTTTCTTTTTGCCTGCTGCCATGATTGTAAGATTCCTGTGGCCTCCCTAGACATGCTTCCTGTACAGTCTTTGGAACTGTGAGCCAATGAAACCTCTTTTCTTTAACCTAGTCTCAGTAGTCCCTTATAGCAATGCAAGAATGGATAAATACAGAAAATTGGTACTGAGAGGCAGGGCATTGATATAAAGATACCTGAAAATGTGGAAGCATCTTTGGAATTAGGCAATGGATAGAGGTTGGAATAATTTGGAGAGCTCAGAAGAAGACAGAAAGATGAGGAAAAGTTTGGACCTTTCTAGAGACTTGTTAAATTGTTTTGACCAAAATGCTGATGGTGATATGGACAATTAAGTCCAGGATAAGTTGGCCTCAGATGGAGATAAGGAACTTGCTAGGAACTGGAACAAAGGTCACTTTTGTTATGCATTAGCAAAAAAGTTGGAGGCATTGTGCCCCTGCCCTGGGAATCTGAAACTGAACTGGAGATTTCAGATGGTTCAGGGTATCTGGCAGAAAAAATTTTCTAAGCATCAAAACATTCAAGATGTAGCCTGGCTTTTTCTAACAGCATATGGTCATATGTGTGAGCAAAGAGATGAACTGAAATTGGAACTTATATTTAAAAGGGAGGCAGATCATAAAATTTTAGAAAACTTGTAGTCTGACCATGTTGTAGAAAAGTAAAACACATTTCCTGGGGAGGAATTCTAGCTGGCTGCAGAAATTTGCGTAATTAAAGAAGAGCAGAATGTTAATAGCCAAGACAGTGGGGAAAATGCTTTCAGAGACCTTCATGGTAGCCCCTTCCTTTGCAGGCCTGGAGACCTATGAGGGAAGAATAGTTTTGCAGGCTGGGCTCAGGGCCCTGTTGCCCTGCACAACCTCAGTACACTGCTTCTTGCATCCCAGCCACTCCAGCTCCAGCCATGGCTACAAGGCTCCCAGATATGTCTCAGGCTGGTGCTCCAGAGGGTGTAACCTGCAAACCTTGGTGGCTTCCATGTGATGTTAAGTCTGTGGATACACACAGGGTAAAAGTTGAGGTTTGGGAGCCTCCACCTAGATTTCAGAGGACGTAAGGAAATGCCTGGATGTCTAGGTACAAGTCTGCTGCAAGGATGAAGCTCTCATGGAGAACCTCTGCTATCATTGGAGCTCCCACACAGAGTCCCCACTTTGGCACTTTCTAGTTTAGCTGTGAGAAGAGGGTCACCATCCTCCAGACCCCAGAATGGTAGATCCACCAGCAGCTTGCACCATGCACCTGAAAAAGCTGCAGGCAATCAACACCAGCCCTTGTGAGCAGTGTCAGGGGCTTAATCTTGTAAAGGCACAGAAGTGAACATTCTCAAGGCTTTGGGAGCCCACTCTTTGCATGAGTGTGGTGTGGATGTGAGATATAAAGTCAAAGGAGATTATTTTGGAGCTTTAAGATTTAATAACTGCCCTACTGGGATTCAGATTTGCACATGGTCTGTACCCTCCTGGTTTTAGCCATTGTCTCCATTTTCGAATAAAAGCATTTACGCATTGCCTGTACCCCTACTGTGTCTTGGAAATAACTAACTTGTTTTTGGTTTCTCATAGATGGAAGGAACTTGCCTTTTCTCAGATGATACTTTGGACTTTGACTTTGAAGTTAATGCTGAAATGAGTTAAGACTTTGGGAGACTCTAGGGAAAGCATAATTGTATTTTAAAATGTGAGAAGAACATAGGATTTGGGAAGAGCCAGGGGTGGAATGATATGGTTTGGCTCTGTATCCCCACCCAAATCTCTTGTTGAATTGTAATTCTCATTGTTGAAGGAGGGACCTGGTGGGAGGTGATTGTATTATGAGGCAGACTTCTCTTTTGCTGTTCTCAGGATAGTGAATGACTTCTCATGAGATCTGGTTGTTTAAAAATGTGTTATACTCCCCCACTTCACTCTCTCTTCTGCCCCAGTTGTGTAAGAAGTACCTGCCTCTCCTTTGCCTTTTGCCAGGATTGTAAGTTTCTTGAGGCCTCCCCAGTCATGCTTCCTGTACAGCCTACATAGCCGTGAATTAATTAAACCCCTTTCTTTATAAATTGACTTGTCTCAGGTAGTTCCTTATAGAACATGGACTAATACAGACCCCCTTTGGCTCCAAAATGAGGGTTGGGCATGGAACTGATTTGTTGTTCCTTACAGAAAATGGATTAATACAGACCCCCTTTGGTTTCAAAATGAGGGTTGGGCATGGAACTGATTTGTTGCTACATGGCTCCTTTTTTTTACTTGATCCTGTTCCTCTCATGGGTAACTCTCAGTCTTCTGGGACTAAAAGTAGATTAACTCCAGCTGACTATATGCTTCACCACTGTAGCATTAATTTGGTCCAATGCCTTTTAAAATCACAAAGTATTACAAAGGATAACTTGGAATTGCTATGGCCCCTCTAAGACTTTGGGGATTTAGTCCATCTCAGGTAGCTCTTAAATCCTGGGAGTCCAGAATGTGTTCTTAATAGTGGTCTGTTTTATTATCATTATTTTGTTGTTGTGTGTGAAACAAGCTGAAAAACTTCTTCCTTATTCAGATCTCAATCAGGTTCTTCAATGTTCTCAGTCTAACTTATCGAAAGCTGTTCTACTCAATCTTTTAAGGACCATGTGTTGCCTCCAGTGCTGCTCTTTCTTTTCTTACTGAAATGCCGTGGGTTTGGTCTTAGTTCTGCTGTTCACTGCACAGAATGCCAATCACTGATAAAATGAGTATTGTCAAAGAAGGCTTTAATCGGGTACTGCTGCCGAGGAAATTGAGAGGTAAATCTCAAATCCATTCTGCCAAATTGCTAAAATTTGTGGGCTTATGTAGCAGGGAAGGTGGGAAAAGGAAAAGAAAAGATCATGATGGATGAGGGGTCTGGCATATCACTGCCTGAATGTGGTGATCTGATGAGTCTCAGTTCCTTGTCTGAGGTTTGGTTTCCTGAGGAAGGAACTCAGATGACACAAATATAAGTTTCAAGGTCTAAGTCTGGGAGGGTCATTATCTATGTTAATTCAAAAATCTGTAAATACTGTTTTCCTGGGACAGTTGGGCTAATTTCACTTTTATCCCTGACTCTAAGATACCCTTGTCCTCAACACTTTCCCACTTCCTTCCCTTCTGCTTGTCAAACTTTGTTCCAGTCTCTCCTACAACCTTGCTCTGGACCACTTTGTGTTTATCCTTCACTCCCTGACTCCACTCTGGCCCTTCCAGCTTCTCAGTTTTTCATGGTGACCTGTGACCTCTGTCTTGCTCCTTCAGGATTAGCACACCAAGGACAAGGGACTGACAGGGTGCCATATCCTCTCCCCAGAGAATGATCTTTGAATATTGGTCCCAATCTGATCTGCATGCTATGGTTCAGAATTTCCTTGACCCATGTAAAAATAGAAATTTTCTACACAATTTAGGTTAATTTTAGGGCAATACTCTCTGGGACTCCTATGCCTCTACCAATTGGTTGAGCTCCTTGTAGACCTTGTCTTATGATTTGAAAAAGCTGACTTGGTTAGTGTTAAAGAGGATTTAAAAATAAACCCAAATATCCCTGAGGCGTATAGCAGAGTTAAGGAGATTGGAGAAAAGCTCTTATACTCCTAACAAATGTCTAGAAACATTATTGCAGTCTAAGTCTACTTCACATAGCATTTGCCTTGGTTGCCAGCTTTATTAATGGACTCTATATAGAACTAAGGAAGGTTATTTAAAAACATGACATTAATTGGCAATACACTCCCCTCTTTGAAATCCATTTTTAGCACAGCACGATGAGGATATACAGGCTGATAAACCTAAATTTGCACAATACAAATTCATGGTTCTTCTACTTAAACAACTTGAGGAAAATAAATCTAAAACCTTAGGGCAAACTTCAACTTTACCAAAGTCTTTAATAGAGATCCCTGTGGATATTGCTGGGAAAATGATACTGGGCTAAAGAATGCCCCAGGACTGAAAGATAACCATAAATCTCAGTCTCAGTGACTGCTCTCTGAAGGATCTACTCTTGTCTTTCCCCAAATGGTCTTAAACATTCTAGGGGAAATAATCATCCCAGTGAATTGACACCCCACTACTTTCCAGTAGATGGTGTAGCCACCTTCTCCACCCTGACACCTCATAATTCTCCACCACAAATCTTCACAGTATGTAATATTTGTGGTGCTGTTAGATAATTTTTCTCATGTTCTGCCCCTTTTAAACCTTTTTCTATGCCTCTTGGACCCCATGATGCCCAACATACCTTTTTATTAACTTATGCAGTTAGTTCATCTATTAGGTAAAGATCTGCTTTCCAACTGGAATGTCAATCTTTTCATCTGAGGCAACTGCAAAATTAGTTTGAGACACAGCTGTCCTTCTGCTAGGTCATACCACGAGGATTTATGTAGCTTGTGCAGTACCCAATACATTTTTATACCTTGTGTATGTAGCCAATACCATATGGCTTCTCAGTTTACCTCTGTTAAAATTCTTCTGCTCTTTTCTTTTTATGTCAATGTCGATCCATGTCAAGAATATCTATCATGTCACTCTCCTACCTTTACCAGATGAAGAATAACTGCATGGTGGTATTATGGCCTTTCTATTCTCAATTTGTCCCTACCCAGATATTTTAGAAATCTGTCTTTGCAAATCCAAACCTGACCCTCTTTGTTGGTGGTGCCAATCTTCACACTTCAGAATAAAATGTTCAGGTAGAATATGCTGCTACAGATTTCTAAAATCACATATGATATAAGTCTCTACCTGGTACAAAGTCAGCTCAATTTTCTGACATTGTGGCTTTCACAAGAGCCGGCTCTATGGCTGAAATCAAGAGACCTAACATCTCTATAGACAGTAGGTATGATTTCAGGGCAGTAGTACGTGATTTTGGTATGTTTTGAAAAAACACAGGATTTAAGACAACAGTTGGGGCACCAATTGAAAATGGAAAACCAGTGTCTGACCTCTTAAAAGTTTTGTTATTGTCAAAGAAAATAGATATACCTAAGGGCAGAAGCGTATATGGGTAATAAAATCCCAGAAGAAAAGGAAAATTATCTGGCTGATAGATATGCTAAACCAATAGCTCATTAAGCTTTCTCACTCTCACTACAATCAGATAAGATCTTAAATATACTCTGATTATTCCTAATTCTCTAATTCAGGTACTTAAAATCTTCCATTTCCAAACCTCTGGTTTTGAATGAAAAGGCCAATTGGAAACAAGTCAGATATGTTATCCAACCAGATGGACTCTGGAAACATCCAGATAGCTACCTGGATTCTCCTCACTTCCTCAACTAAAATTTACTCTCTGGCCTTTATAAAATCACTTATTATGGAAACAAGAAACAGAACCAGCTCCGCTGCTACCATTGGTGAAAAAACTTTACTCCCTACCTTGGACAAGTGGTGGCTCCCCGCCCCATGTGTCAAAAACATAACCTTGGTAAAGCTGGAAAGGTAGGGCAAGAAGGACATGGATGCAGCTGGAAACCATCATTCTTAGCAAACTATCACAAGAACAGAAAACCAAACACCGCATGTTCTCACTCATAGGTGGGAACTGAACAATGAGATCACTTGGACTCAGGAAGGGGAACATCACACACTGGGGCCTATCATGGGGAGGGGGGAGGGGGGAGGGATTGCATTGGGAGTTATACCTGATGTAAATGACGAGTTGATGGGTGCAGCACACCAACATGGCACAAGTATATGTATGTAACAAACCTGCACGTTATGCACATGTACCCTACAACTTAAAGTATAATAATAATAAATAAATTAAAAAAAAAAAAAGAAAACTCCTCCAGCAAGACCTTTTCTTCACTGGCAATTCAATTTATTCAATTCCCTAATTCTCAATGTTGTTAATATGTCCTTACTATTCATGTTATCTGTTCTCACTCTGCTACAAAGAACTACCTGAGACTGAGTAATTTATAAAGAAAAGAGGTTTGATTGGCTCATAGTTCTGCAGGCTGTACAGGAAGCATGGCTGAAGCAGCCTCAGGAAACTTTCAATCATGGCCGAATGCAAAGGGGAAGCAAGCACATCTTCACATGGCCAGGAGGAGAGAGAGCAAAGTGGGAAGTACTACACACTTTTAAACAAGCAGATTTCATGAGAACTCACTATCATGAAAACAGTAATGGAAAAATCCATTCCCATGATCCAATTACCTCCCACCAGGTCCCTCCTCCAACACTGAGATTACAATTCAACATGAGATTTGGGTGGGGACATGGAGACAAACTATATCACTATCATTTATGTGTTCTGTAATTAGCTTGACACTTTCTCTTGTGCAATAGACTTAATTTTTGTGTCCCTCCCAAAATCATGTGTTGAATTCCTAACACCAAAGATGATGATATTAGGAAGTCAGGCCTTTTGAGAGGTGATTAGGTCATGAGGATGAAGCCCTCATAAATGGGATTAGTGCCCTTATAAAATAGATCCATGGGTACTTGTTCATCCCTTTCTCCATCTGAGAACACAACAAGAAGGTGCTATCTGTGAGCCAGGAAACAGGTCCTCATCAGACACAAAGTCTACCAGTTTCTTGATCTTGGACTTTCTAGCCTCCACAACCAGAAGAAATAAATTTCTGCTGTTTATAAGTCACTTAGTATATGGTATTTTGTTATAGCAGCCTGAATGGACTGTGAGAACTTGTAAAAGGGCCACTGTCTCTGCTGTTGATAAGCTTTTGTTAGAACCAGTACTCTCTACATAGGGAATTCCACTGTTTCTTTCAAATGATCAATGGACCCTGGTAATTTCATCCAAGAAATTTGAGTTTTTCTTCTTTTATCCTCCAAATGGCATTATCTCTACCATCCAAGTCATATGAAATGAGCCCTTTAATAATTTCCCCACCCATGAAAGGACCCCAAAGACTATGACATTCCTTCACTTAATTTCTAGCACAATCTCCCAATTTTACTTTTGATTGTTGATTACGAATTTCTTTTTCTTTGAAAGCCTCTAATTTCCCCTAAGTCCTAACCTGTCTCAAATTTAAGGGTATCCTTTGTATTGTCACAAAGCAACCTTTATATTAATACTTTATTCTTCAAAAGCAACCTCTTTCAATATCACTGCTTTTCAAAAAAGGCAAATTGCTTGTATCATAACATAACTAAGCTCTCTTTCATGAGTCTAAGTACTTACGATTACCACTATGTTGCCACCAATACAAATACCTACATTATTACCATAGAAGGCAGCAGCACATAACTCTTGTTGTCATATCAATCTTCTAGACTTAGATGATCCCAAACATAATCTTACCAGGTGTGCTTGGAACTGTCTGTTCTAGAAACAACAACATGATCATGTTACCCCTCCCAATTGGATAGAACAGCATCTCTATCAATAGAACTCATTTGAATTCCAAGATGCAAAACCATAGGACAACTATTTCTTTGAATCCCAAATAGTCCCTAATAAGGTATATTTTGTTTGTGGCAGCCATGCCTATTGGTATCGATCTACTAACTGAACTGGTCCTGTTATCTAAGTAACCTAATTAGCCCTTATTAAATTTCTAACCAGACTACCTTTTATAATTTTTTAATTGTAGCTACTTTTCTACATGATTTAAGTTTGTAGGGAGCTAGATTACCCAAAAGGTCTACAAATACATGTTACAACTACAAAATTAGGCACACAATCCCAGGCCTGGAAGAAGGCTGTGACCTTCCTTTTTCACCATGTTCTTGAGAAGACTTGGGACAAAAAGCTAAAATATTGGGAATAACCAAAAAGACTTGACTGCTGCAGTAGATTATGTATGGGCAACCTTTGTGCCTGGAGCTGCTGCTGTGTGGGCCACTCAGGAATTTTACTGGCACTCCTGCATCTTCCTTGCTGTGCTCCAGGCAACATCCATGACTGTGGACAATCTTACCAAAACTACTAGCATCTTTGCTAGAGAGCTACAGGAACACAGTCCTTCAAAATCCTCTGGCATTGGGCATGATTCTGGATTCTGGAATGACCACTTTCACAGTGGTTGGAAGGGATTGTTGTGAATATTTTCCCAGAATCCTCTCTGATGGATATGCCATCACCAAAAATATTCAGACCACAAATGGAAATTTATCAGACTGTCACTGCTGTTTTCACTCTGCCATCTGAATGAAGATGTTTTAGGCATGTTTAGGCATGTTTTAGGCATGTTTTAGATCTTTGAATTTCAACTGGCTTTCTTCAAACCTCAGTTCTTGGTTTTAATCATGTGTTCATCCTTTAACAGCTAGTCTTTCTTTTTTATTCCCAGATATGCCTTATTTTATTATCATTATTATTTCTCCCAGATTCAGTAACTTGTCCAATATGCGTCATTTTAACAGCCCAATCTCTAAGACCCTAAAACAGCTATCAGTCTGCCAGCATGTTCCACATTTGGTACAGTGGGTAGTGCTTCACGGCCAATAAGAATGTGAAGGGTTCCCTACCCTTATAAACTATTTGGATCAGCCTCAACTTCATAGTGATTCTTATTCCATCTCTAATAGTGTTTAAGAAAAGACTTCATGTCTTAAAAAACAGAGAGGACTAACCAAGTGTTCACAATTGCCGTTTTTACCTTTTGCTTTATCTTGACTAAGCATTAGTAAGGTTTTTCTCCTTCCTCCATGACCTTATATTCTTCATGCCCACACGTCTTAGCAAGGACCAAAAAAGTAGAATATGCTTTCTCATCAGCTTCTGCTGGGAATCTACTGGCCACAGTGAGACTCTTTCTTTGTCAGACCCCATTGGCCATTTTCTTTTGCCTGATCAAATTCCCTTTACAACATTCTACTTATATTTTACTCAATAAAATGAAAATCTTTTTCTGTTTAATTTTGAGACACTTGAAGATTGCTGAGATTGGAGTGTTCTCCCTATATTCTTTCTTCTGAACAAAACCTTTCCAACTCTGGATTTGCTTTTATTGATGGTGGCATTCATTTCAACAAATTTATAATACAAAAACTAAACAAAATAAACAGAAAAGCAAGGGAAGGAGAACTTAAATATCTACAATGAAGAAAGAATAAATAAAATTGTGGTTTGTTAATTCATAAAATGGAGTAATACTCAAGAAATAAAATAACAACTAGAGTATGCCTATTTTAAAACAATTCTTGAATACATATTGTTAAAGGGAGAAAATTGGGCAAAAGATCACACAGTATTATTTAATTCATCCGAAGCCTAAAAGTATCCAAAATATCTTAGATTTTATAGGTATATGCTTATGTACATATGCAGTAAAAGTATAATACATCCAAGTGTTCACCAACTCTATCTGAGGAGAAAGAGAAGGGAATGTTTGGCCTGGATGATAAAGTAGGTATAATCTGCATCAGTTAATTTTTTATTTCTGTATAAATAAAATACAAATACAGCACAATGTTAACATTGCTTAAATCTGGTTGACAGGCACATGGGAATTTATTATATTGTTCTTTGCACATCTTGTGTATTTCAAGTATTTTATGATAAATTGAATAAGCAGAGAGGGAAACTCTAGAACACTGAAGACTGCTGACAGGTGAAAAGTTTGCTCAGAAGCAATGCTTACTGGTGAATGCAAACGCAAAACTTTTATCAGTTATTGTTGCCCTGTGTCTATCTAGAGAAGCAATTCACAGAGGAGTTCCTAGTGCCTTGCAGTCAGTTCTCTGTTGAGTGCTAGGCTAGTTTTCTTATCACTTTGACTTATTCATTAAAGGCAGATATTGTATATCCATGAATATTTCCAATAACAACCTCTTTTATTTTACTGAAATGTAAAAATAAAACACATATTCCTTTTAGCCAAATGATTTATGAAAGAACTATATGTATATATTGATTTTGCTCCTTTATTTCAAATAACGAACTTTGCTAATGGGGAAGAGAAAATAATCACACCTTTCATTCCATCCGCTTTTCCTGGACAGGAAAAATCAATGCATAGTATTGAAAGGTGGCTACCTTTAACAAGTTTGATCAAATACTCTTAGAAGAGTGTTTTAAAATTTATATCTTCTTACAGTTTTAGATTTGCCTATAATTTTTTAAATCACAAATTTAAATAGATGCCAAGAGGCCGGGCGCAGTGGCTCAAGCCTGTAATCCCAGCACTTTGGGAGGCTGAGACGGGCGGATCACGAGGTCAGGAGATGGAGACCATCCTGGCTAACACGGTGAAACCCCGTCTCTACTAAAAAATACAAAAAACTAGTCGGGCGAGGTGGCGGGCGCCTGTAGTCCCAGCTACTCGGGAGGCTGAGGCAGGAGAAGGGCGTGAACCCGGGAGGCGGAGCTTGCAGTGAGCTGAGATCCAGCCACTGCACTCCAGCCTGGGCGGCAGAGTGAGACTCCGTCTCAAAAAAAAAAAAAAAAAAAAAAAAAAGATGCCAAGAATGTATTCCTTAGAGTCAATAAATTCTAAGACTGCCTAATTTTGCTTTTATACATTTTCAGTACATGCAGATGAATTTCAAAAGGATTAAAATGGGGTTAGTTGTGTTGGGGCTCAGAAGTTGATGCGCCAAAATAAGACATCATGGCATACTGGGCATTTTGAGCTGAAGGAAACTAAGAAAACCACAGAAGGAGGAAGGTTTTTTGAAATTCTCCTCCCTCCCTCTCTCCTGAAGCAGGCTATAGAAACTAAAATTCCCCTTTTCTTTTCTCCCCTGAAGCGAGCCATGAATCCTAGCTGATGTAAGACCCTCATCCCAAATGGGTTCTTTCTCTACCCAGAAGGAAGGAATGCGCTTTATCCCTGAAGCCATATAACACAGAGAAGGATATGAACTAACAGACCTTACTGAGTTTTTCCCAGTTGGTTCACATTACATCATACCATGTTTTGTCCAGTCACATTTCTCTACGACTATCCACTTCTTCATTAGATTTAGCATAAAACATACACAGATTTCCCTGTTTCTTTGGATCATCATTTATTTATGAGGACTCTCATGTCTTACAAAACTTCTTAG
Organism: Macaca thibetana thibetana; assembly: GCF_024542745.1. Taxonomy (NCBI): domain Eukaryota; kingdom Metazoa; phylum Chordata; class Mammalia; order Primates; family Cercopithecidae; genus Macaca; species Macaca thibetana. The sequence goes on from NC_065590.1 coordinate 54,734,613, forward strand.
ATAGATTTGCATGCTTTTCTCCTGTTAATCTGTCTTTGTCAGTTTTATTTTCAGGCCCATCTAGTACCCCTAAAATGATTGAGAAAAATCATCCTCCTCTGCAAATGAAAGACTGTTTTGTTTTATTTTACATCAGATTTTTTTTTTTTTTTTTTTTTAATTTCTGGTGATCTTGGTGAATGTAGAGAGATAGGTGTAGATTTTTCTTACTGAGAAACGTAACCCTACAGCCATTATTTTAAAGGTTTGGTTCATGTAATATCTTGGCACTTGTTGAAAATAGAATGTACCGAAGTAGAAAACAGGAGAGTATATATCAGAAATGAATAAATGTTCAAACTACTGAAAGTGTGTGAAAAAATAAAATTTTTCCTGTGAGTTTATTCATAACATTTTATATATTATTGTAAAAAGTCAACGCTTTACATTTCTGTGACACCTTATTTTTGTGAATCAAATAAAAGAGGTTGCTGCTGTTTAAAAAGAGGCCGTGCAGAGAACACATTCCTTTAAGAAGATTTAGAAATGTAAGTTTGGTTAGCAGTGCACTGAATTTATATCTGGCATATGAGAATTAGGATACCGAATAGTGAACTAAATTAAATTAACCTTTGTTTTAAAGAGATGGTACTGTAAATAAAAACTACTTAATAAAATGTTGAGCTTTGTGACACAAAACCTGTCTTTGCTGGCTATCTCAATCAGTAAGGGTGTGAATATGGGCAAGTAACTTAACTTTTCTAATAATCCACTTCTCAGGTCTGTTGTTATAAATTAAAGGTAATAATGTTTCTAAAAGCATTTTATAAATAGGAGGTTTTGGTGTTATTCTGCTTGGGTTGAAGCTATAGAAAACTATATGTTTTTCTGAATATGGTGGATAATAGAAAATTATTATTTTCCTGGGCTAAACAATTTTGATATGTTCAGTCATGAAATAATGAATGGATATATTGCTTTGTATAAATAATTTTGGTAATACTAGTCTTGAAATTATATATATATATATACACACACACACACACACACACACATATAAATGCACATAAGTTGTGGGGGTAAATTGCCTGTGATTTATGAATGTGTATGTGTGTGTGTGTTCATGAAGGATGGCAGTGTTAGGCAGAGAAAATACCAAAAAATGAAATAAGACGTGTTATAAAAATAAAACTATGTTAAGATAAAACAACTAATAGAATAAAAATTTCAATTATATAAGTTAATAAAAATCATATTTTTCTCATGAATCCAGTTTAACAAACAAAGAAAAACAGAGGAGAAAACTATACCAGTTAATCTACAAAAGAGAAATGGGATACTGAATACCTAAGACATCTGTCAAAATGCTTTTATTTAGATCTAAAGAAAACTTAAGTATTTATTATGAGCTTCTCAGCGTCAGAAAACCTAGCAGGTACAAACTAAGCAAAGAGGGAGCCTAATAATGATAAACTTAGCTTGAGCAACAAAAAGAAAAACCTGAAGTTTATAGAGGGAGAAGACTAAAATGACAAACATGGAAATAAAAATGTAATTTAGAAAAATTAAAAAATTTGAGCAGGGATGGTGGCTGCTACCTGTAATCCTAGAACTTTAGGAGGCCGAGACAGGTGGATCACTTGAGCCAGGAGTTCAAGTGATCCTGGGCAACATGGTGAAACCCTGTCTCTACAAAAAATACAAAAATTAGCTAGGTGTGGTAGTGCACACCTGTAGTCCCAGCTACTATGATGGCTAAGGTGGAAGAATCAGCTGAGTCCAGGAGGTTGAGGCTGTAGTGAGCTGTGATCATACCATTGCACTCAGCCTTGGTGACACAGTGAGACCTTGTCTCAAAAACAAAAAGAAAAACAAAATCTGAGGCCAGATACTGTACTAATATAGACACCAAATGGCATCATCCATAAATCATAGCACATAATTTATGTAAATTTAATAGTGGTAATCTTGGATTATCAAGTAAATGTAAAAAAATACTTTTTGTACTCAATTCTGAAAATAACTTTTAGAGAGATTTCAATGCAAACTATAGTAGAACCCCAAAATAACATGTCTCATAACAGTCCAAATTAGGATATAATCATATTGGCTAGAGTATACCACTAAACTCTATTTTTAATATCTGTTGTAGTTCTCTGAGGTTTGCTTCTGTGGATGGTGGTTCTTCTACTAGAAATGTTACAGGCAGGGAAGAAAAAATCCATATCCATAATATGTATCTATAACAGTGAGGATGAATATCTTCTCATTCCTTGATGAAATAAGTCTAATGTAATATAATTGCCATAAGGTTGCTAGTTTTTACATCCAAGCAGTGGTGACAAATTTAGGGCTCAGTGTTCCCCTCAACTATTGGAAAATTAGACACTCAACATTATAATTAGCTAGGCCATTCTTAGTTAAAAAAAAATACAGGTATACAGATATGCCTCATTTTATTGTGCTTTACTTTATTGTGCTTTGCAGATATTGCTTCTTTCTTTTTTCACAAGTTGAAGGTTTGTGGCAACCTGCATCAATTACATTCATAGCTGCTATCTTTCAAACAACATATGCTGACTTTATGTCTCTGTATCACCTTATAGTATTTCTCAAAATATTTCAAACTTTTTTATTATTTTTGTATTCATTAAAGTAATCTATGATCAATGATATATATATTTTTGAGACAAGGTCTCCCTCTGTGGCTCAGGCTGGAGTGCAGTGGTGCAATCACAAACACAGGTCACTGCATGCAGCCTTGAAGTCCTGGGCTCCAGTAGTCCTCCCACCTCAGCCACCTGAGTAGCTGAGAATACAAGCATATGCTACCATATCTGGCCAATTTTTAATTCTTTTGGTGGAGATGGGGTCTCACTATATTGCCTAGACACATGGTGATCAATGATCTTTGATGTTACTATTGTAATTGTTTTGGAGTTCTACGAACCACACCCATATAACCTGGGAAACTTAATGAATAAATGTGTGTGTTCTGTCTGCTCCACCAACCTACTGTTTGCCCATGTCTCTCCTTTTCCTGGGACCTCCCTATTTCATGAGACATGAGAATATTGAAATTAAGCCAGTTAATAAACCTACAATGACCTCTAAGTGTTAAAGAGGCAGGAAATGTCCCACATCTGTCACTTTAAGTTAAAAACTAGAAATAATTAAGTTTAGTGAGGGTGATGAAGATATGCTGAAAGCCAAAATAGGCTGAAAGCTAGGCTACTTATCCCAAACAATCAGCCAAGATGTAGAATGCAAAAGAAAAGTTATTGTAGAAAATTACAAGTGTTACTCCAGTGAGCACACAGATAATAAATTTAAAAAACACAACAGCCTTATTGCTAATAGGAAGAAAATTTTAGTTGTCTAGATAGATCAAACCAGTCACAACATTTCTGTAAGCTAAATCCTAATCCTCTCTTCAACTCTCTGAAGCTGACAGAGGTGAGAAAGGTGTAAAAGAAAAGCCCAAAGCTAGAAGAGGTTGGTTCATGAGATTTTATGCACCATAACATAAAAGTGCAAGGTGAAGCAGCAAGTGCTGATGTAGAAGCTACAGTGAGTTATCCAAAAGATCTAGCTAATATCATTGCTGAAACTGGCTATACTAAACAACAGATTTTCAACATAGATGACACAGCCCTAAATTGGAAAATGATACCTTCTAGGACTTTCACAGCTAGAGAGGAGAAGTCAGTGCCTGGCTTCAGTACATCAAAGGACAAGTTAACTCTGTCTTTGGGAGCTAATGCAAGTGGTGGTTTTAGTAAGGCTCATTTAGTAAGTGCTCATTTGCCATTCTGAAAATCTAGGGTCCTTAAGAATTACACTATATCTTTACAAATGGAAGAGCAAAACCTGGATGACAGTACGTCTGTGTACAGCCTGGTAAAATGAATATTTTAAGCCCACTGTTGAGACCTACTGCTCAGAAAAAAAAATCTTTTAAATATTATTGCCAATTGGCAATGTACCCAGTTGCTCAAGAGCTCTGATAGAGATGTTCATTCAAGTAGATTAATGTTGCTTTCATGCTTGTTAGCACCATGTAAATTTCATAGCCCATGGAACAAGAAATAATTTCAAATTTCAATTTCAAATCTTATTATTTAAGAAATACATATCATAAGACTAGCTGCCATAGACAGTGATTTCTCTAAGGAATCTGGGCAAAATCAACTGAGAACTTCCTGGAAAAGATTCACTATTCTATATGCCAGTAAAAGTATTCATGATCCATGGAAGGAGGTCAAAAATCAATATCATCAGGAGTTTGGAAGAAGTTGGTTTCAACCTCACAGATGACTTTTACAAGCTCAAAACTTTAGTGGAGAAAGTAACTGCAGATGTGGTAAAAGTAGCAAGAGAACTAGAATTAGAAGTGGGACCTGAAGATGGGACTGATTAAATTTCAGTGGAGGAGAGATTGTTTCTCATGGATGAGCAAAGAAAGTGATTTCTTTAGATGGAATCTACTCCTGCTGAAGATGTTGTGAACATTGCTGAAATTACAGCAAAAGATTGGGAATATTACAAAACTTAGTTACACATACTTAGTTGACAATTTTATTACATAACCTTCTTGGCAGGGCTTCAAGAGGACTGACCTTAGTTTTGAAAGAAGTTTTACCTTCAGTAAAATGCTATCGAATAGCATCACATGCTACAGAGCAGTATTTTGTGAAGAGAAGTCAGTAGATGTAGCAAACTTCATATCTGCCTTATTTTAAACAATAACTACAGCCACCGCATCCTTCAGCAACCACCACCCTGATCAGTCAGCAGTCATGCACATTGAAGCAAAACTCCCCACCAACGAAAAGCTTATGACTTACTAAAGGCTCTAGAGGTTGCTAGCATATTTTAGCAATAAAGTATTTTTATTTTTATTGAGACAGGATCTCTCTCTGTTTTCCAGGCTGTACTGCAGTGGCACAAAAACATCTCACTGCAGCCTTGACCTCCTGGCCTCAAGAGATCCTCCCAGATCAGCTTCCTGAGTAGCTGGGATCACAGTCATGTGGTCTTGAACTCCTGGGCTCAAGCAATTCCTCTGTCTCAGTCTCCAAACATGTTTGGATTACAGGTGTGAGCCACTGCTCCTAGTCTTAAGGTATTTTTAACTAAGGTATGTATGTTGTGTTTTTAGACAAAACGCCTTTGCACACTTAATAGACTACAGTATACTCTTAACATAAGTTTTATGTGTGCTGGGAAATTAAAAAAATTGTGTGTCATGCTTTATTGTGAAATTCACTATATCGTGGTCCTTCAGAATCAAACTTGCAATGTCTCTCAGGCACCCCTGTACATTGTTTTGAGCCCATAAATAACTTTTATTTCTGCCAGCATGGCTACTGTGTTCACAGATTTATTTTCCAAGCAATAGGATGGCTGGGGAAAGGCCTTTTGATATTCACAGAGTATGTCATTTTTGTCCTTCTGATTATGAACAGGCTACTCTACAGGACATACCTTTTGTAGGCATTCACATGGAAATCAAATTTCTTTGGTCTGTGCCAATTCTGAAAGGTCCATCCATAGCTTTCCACAAATTTCTTGATCACCAGTCCTTAACTTCTGCTATTTTCCAAGTCTCTGACCATCCAGCTAACCAATTTATAAGTCTCCATGAATTAGTGCAGATTCGTGCTTCTGAATATCTCTGACACCAAACCAAGTGAGCAAACAAATGTCAATGTACTGCTTGAAGTTTTGTCTATTTAGAATATTTTATATCACACTTGTTGAGAATTACTTCTGAGCGGGTCTGTGGCACCTTATCTATACATTTTTGGCTAATTTGTGCATGTCATGTAAAGCCATCTATAAGCCAGGATTGAGTTTTTTCTTCTTTAGTCAACTGGTATTAGGGAACACCCCAAACCATAAAAGCCTATGGACACATAGATTGAGGAAGAGGAGGAAATGCCAAAGATTTGATATCAAAAGGGTCCAAATCACCTTCTTGTTTATATTAAGTGTACCATCTGGACATGCCTGATGTACTGGTTAGTCATAGAAAACCCTGGTATGATTCTCTTATTTGTGCTGGCCCCTAGTTTAATATAGTATTTCAGGTTGGCTGAAAGACACTTTAATTATCATTTGAATCTTCTGGATTGTAAGACCCAAATGGTAGAGTGGTTTGAAGTGTGGTCTGAACTTATTTCTGAGTCTCTTGTTGCTCTAGTCCTTACTTGAAACTGACAGTTGTTTATGTGACTCTATATGGATCTAAGTATCATATTCAAATGTGGTATATATTGTCCCCAAAATCCAAATGTTTGCATGTTTTTATGGTAGGTGGTAAAAATAGAAGAAGTTTATCATTTACAATGTAAGGTATATATTCAGAAGCTCTAGACCACTAAACCTTCAAATAGGAGACAATGATGCGAGGTTGTGGAACACTTCACTGAGATGGTGGTTTCCTAAATTTTTGTATGATTTTTTATGCACCCTCAAGTCTGCATGTCTTAGTAAGTAATTTACAATACTTGTTACCTCCTGCTCATCAAAAATCAATCAGCGTAATATGGTTAATGTAGAGCACTTGTGTGATGTTTTATGGAATGACAAAATCAAGACCACTGTTGACTATATTATGGCACAGAACCAGAGAATTGACACAGTCCAGGGGCAGGACTTTAAAAGTCTGTTCTTGGTCTCATCAGATAAAAACAAATTACTTTCAATAGTACTTGAGCAATGGTATAGGAGGAAAAGGCATTAACTACGTGAACAGCTATGCACTAAATTCTAGGAGCCATCTTGATTTGTTCCAGTAAGGATGCTACATCTGGAAGAGTAGCTGCAATTGAATTCATTGTCAGATTAAATACCGAATAGCTCACAGTCATTCTGCGAGCTCTGAAAGATTAAATTGGTGAGTTAAATGGAGGATAGGGTAGTCATCTGTCCCAGGTGATGTTACCACAGATTTTCAAACAAAGGAAACAAAGCAAGGACACAATTGACAAAGAAATCTTTTACCTCTGTGGCACATAATTATTTAATGTAAAAATTATAATGATCACTGATAATGTATACTAAGATATATCAGAATTATAGAAGTTGTCCATAATTTTGGAACACATACTAATAATATACAAATGTAACCGAAAGAAAGCCAAGCCCCATTTTATTATTTCTTTTGTTGGGGGCAGGATCTCACTCTGTCACCCAGTCTGGAGTACAGTGGCACGATCTCGGCTCACTACAACCTCTGCCTCCTGGGTTTAAGCGATTCTCCTGCTTCAGCCTCCAGAGTAGTTGGGATTATAGGTGTGCACCACTACCGCCCAGCTAATTTTTGTATTTTTAGTAGAGATGGGCTTTCACCATGTTGGCCAGGCTGGTCTCGCTCCTGACCTTGTGATCTGCCCTCCTTAGTCTCCCAAAGTGCTGGAATTACAGGTGTGAGCCACCACGCTCGGCCAAACCCCATTTTATATTTGACAATGTTTCTTGTATGATTTTTTACCAAATAAGCCAAATTGCATCTTTATATTAGTGTACTATTGTTAAACCTAATTCTTAATAAAGCCTTATAGACATATTTATCCAATTTTAATGTTTGACCATAAGTTACGATTTTCATAAGCCTTTATACCTTTATAATTTTTGTTGAAGAGCAGATTAGTGCTGTAAGAGAAACTGTTGTGCTTTTATTTCAATGTTTAATTTACAGAAAAAATGAAAAATACCCTTTTAGCCCTTTAGCTTCAGCCAATATGTTTACATACAGAATTTTCTTTACAATCAATCTTCCACAACTTGCTTAAACCTTCAGCTTTATTCTTTGTGACTTAAAACAATCCTTAAACCTTTTAACTTAGGCAAAAAAAAAAAAAAAAAAAAAAAAAAAAAAAAAAATCCACATTCCCATGCCTTCTTATAATCTTTTTACCAAAAGTATATTCGACTTTCCTTACACACTTTGCATGTAAAACTGTTTCTTCAGTAGTCTCAAATACGTATTACACTGTCAACTCTTGGTAACTTTTACTTTTGACAAAAACCTTAATAAGTTTGGGATTTTAATTATGTAAAATTAAGGAGTGCAGATAAGGTCTGACTTTTTTCAACATCTCACTTCACAGGTCCCAGGCCTTACTTAGCTGTAAATAGTCAAGTTGTACAGTTAAGAGTCAGGGTGGCATTTTATGAAACATTTAGGAGGCCTAATCATTTTTAAACTGTACAGCATTTCTTGCATAAATTCCCCTTTAGAAATTCTTTCACAACTTAAACAATCGGGCATGCTTTGACTTTCTGACTTGTCCTAGACATCCCTCTTTTTAAACAACCAGTTATTTTACTTTAGGAGAAAAATTTACCATACAAAACCCTTTCCTATATAAAATCTCTTTTCTGTAACCTTTTTTTTTTTTAACCAAAAATACCTCTTTATTTTTATAACTTTATATCCCTCTTATTTCCTGGTTCCTTTTACCTTGTTATATATATAACCTTTAAATCAACTTTGAATTAGACAAAAATCAATTACCCTTTAAAACAGGACACAATTTTTACAAAGAATGTTTTTCTTCAATATATTTTTATTGGAAAATACCTAATCAATCAAATGTCTATTGTTTAATATAACTTTAGTTTCTAAATTATGACAAGCTTGTTTGTATTTATCCCATTACATTTACCTAATTATTTATTTTAATTATTTATCTAGATTATTTATTAAAAGTGTGATAGTTATTATTTAAAGTGATGAAACCACCATTGCAAAATTATAACTGAGACAGTGAAAAAGATCTGAACTTGCTGCTTTTTTTTTTTTTTTTTTTTTGAGACGGAGTCTCGCTCCATCACCCAGGCTGGAGTGCAGTGGCTGGATCTCAGCTCACTGCAAGCTCTGCCTCCGGGGTTTATGCCATTCTCCTGCCTCAGCCTCCGGAGTAGCTGGGACTACAGGCGCCCGCCACCTCACCCGGCTAGTTTTTTGTATTTTTTAGCAGAGACGGGGTTTCACCGTGTTAGCCAGGATGGTCTCCATCTCCTGACCTCGTGATCCGCCCGTCTGGGCCTCCCAAAGTGCTGGGATTACAGGCTTGAGCCACCGCGCCCGGCCTTGATCTGAACTTGCTTCTAATCTCCAAGCTATTCTTGTTCATTAGTTTATAGTGTAGCTTTGAAACAAGAATGGTAAGAGTCTTTTCTCAGAACAAACTTTTTCATGCCTGCGGACTGGATTTCCTCAAGCCACATGATTACAAGTTATGGTATTTTACTAAGGAATTCAAGATGTAGCTATTTTCATTAAACCAATATTAATATTTTATTTATTAAACATTACATAAGCAAAGATTATTCTATTTTGGGCTGAGTTTATAGTTTTGTACGTTCTATGCCAAATTTTGATACTTTATAGTATTTGGTTGGGATAAGTATGAAATTGCTTAATAAATGCAAACAAAAAATGTATGCTTGTAATTCTTAAGACATTTCTAATATTACTTTACCAATAATTGTAAAGCTGTCTAATTTATTAAAGATTTTATTTAAGTCACGTAAACTTGAAAAAGCATTTGACCAGTCTTTTCTTTTTTCTGTTTAGGTATTTGATTTAAGTGCTTTTATTTTTCTTCAAGCCAGTTAATTAGAGCTCTTTTTATTTTTTCAGTAGTGAGATACTGTGTACACAACACATAAATACACAGCTGTATTAGGTATGCCAATAGAAATACATTTTATAGATTCATAAGACCTCTTTTTTTTCTATCTTAGACTTGCAAACTCTTGATAAGCTGGTTTCTTACCCTAGAAATTGTCAGCTAAATAGCCTTAAATCTGCACATTGAAGGAAACCACTCTTAGGTGAAAAATCAAATAGCAAAATTTACATCTCAAGGTACACAGATAAAAAGTCTGGTGGTACTAGAGATAGATTAAAGATGGATGGTTGATCAAACGTAATACAGAAATCTCTCATGGGATTTTATAAGATATCTTATAAAATTCTGTTTTGTTTAAAAGGGAGAATTATTATAAGGCTAAACCATGTGATGCTTTTACAGAGTACTTAAAACATTTTTACCAATCAAAACATTTCTAAATATGTAAACTGAAATTTTTCTTACAAACCCCAGAGTAGCTTCTGTTGCAATAGCTATTAATGAAGAAAATTGAATTCAGTAAACTGAGAAGAAAAACATTTTTGCTCCAAAACACAAGGTCTAGGAGAGAAATAAACACCTTTTAAATATAAACACACACATACATGCACACATACACATCTTAGATGTTAGCTTTTAATTAAGCTGACTTTTAACCATTGAGCTCCTAAAAAAATCTTTTTCCTTCCCAGAGGTCTCAGCATAAATGGACCCAATACCTCCCATTTTCAAGTTTACACAGTATCAAAAGGGACAAGACAGATAACACAAACAAGTGGCGATAGATTTCAGACAAACACAAGGGGGAGTGCACTCAGGCAGAACAGACTCAAAACCAACTCAAAACCTAATCTTAACTAAAATACAAAGTAGGTGTCTGAGCCAGCCCTATTGCTCCCCTCGCAGTACCACAGAAGTGCCTTAATGGGCCCAGAAAGGAAAACAATAGGCTCCCGGCATACGATTCGGTTAACTCACAATTCAAGTGCACCTGCTCCTGATCTCCGTTCTTCCCAGTAGTGAAAGGGACATGTAATTTTGCACACAGGACAGCACTTGGAAGGGTCCCTGGAAAAATCTCACCCAGCAGCTGCTGGATTGTCCTGAAGATTGTCTAGTTGCAAGCCTCTGGCCGCTGAATGCAGCACCATCCTATTCTCTCCTGGCTGGCTCGCCAACTTTTGTTCCCCAACCAAACTGAAGCTCAGGCTGTATCTCGTGGCCCAATAACAAGATGCAGATGAACTGGAGAGGAAGAGAGTTTTTATTTCTGTAACCAGTTACAGGGAGAAGGCCTGGAAATTGTAGCCAGACCAACTCAAAATTACAACGTTTTCCAGAACTTATATACCTTCTAAACTATACGCCTGCATTTAAGTGTGTCTTCATCTAAAGACGTAAGTGATTAACTTCCTTTAATCTGTAACTAAGGTCAGAGTCCTGAAGACCTTCCTCTGCTGCCTCAGTAAATTTACTTAATCTAAATGGGTCTAGGTGCTGGGGTGATTACCCTTATCTTGTCTCCTGATAAATCATGGAGTTTTGGGGAGTTCCTTCAGACCCCCAATAAACTTGTTTGTAGAGGCCTGGGGAGTCTCTTCAAACCCCCAATAAAACTTGTTTAATCCTAAACAGGTCTTGTTAAAAATCCCTTCATTATTTTCTCATGCTTTAAGGCCCAGGAAATGCCTAGGCAAAACTCTTGGTGCACTTTTGTTAGATTCCAGCTTTTGTATAAGGCCATTAGCTCTTACAGCTTTTAGAATTTGACTTAACCACTCAGTCAGCACTCAAACAGTTGCTTTGAAGACCTGTGCTAATGAGATCTGGCCTGCCACAGGATCACTCCTGGTGCCAATTTAGGACCTAACCATGGGCCAATCAGGATTCATAAACTGCAGAGCAATTTGAATGAGGAAAGATTTTTATAAAAAGTTGTTAACAACAATAGGGGATCATAGTAATGGTATATTAACAACCAACGGGAAAGAAGACTCTGAAGAATTGAGGGATATCAGTTATAAAGAGAATCACTATCCTTAGGGATAAAGCAGAGCACAAATTTAAGAAGGAAATCTGAAAGCGTACTCCTTATCTCCAGAACATCTGAGAATGGGCACTGCTATAATCTACTAAGTAGTGGAGCCATTTTTTTTACTTATCACACTGGTAGACATCTCTAGAACTTCATTCCTTTGGTGGCTCAGGAAGGCCAACCATATAAAAATTCTGTGCTGTTTAAGTGGCTAGGAATCTGTCCTCTGGAGTGCAAAACAAAGCCATCAGTTGGGAGATGCTGTATCTGGAATCCAAAAGAAGTCATTGGGGTGCTGGGAGTAGTTGTTAGTGGAAAAATTTACATACATACATGAGGTTTACTGGGAATCGCCTATCACAAGTGGTATACTTGGAAGATCCTTTCTGGGAATTTGAGGATTTAAGGGAATGTTGCCCTTGGAAATGTTCCATGTACTAAGGGCTGCTGCTTGCTGCAGGAGCCTTTCAAGAGGAAATACTAAGAAGTTTTCAGGCCAGGCACGGTGGCTCATGCCTGTGCTATTCTCCTGATAGTGAATAAGTCTTACAAGATCTAATAGATTTATGAGGGGTTTTGGCTTTTGCTTCCTCCTCATTTTCTCTTGCCATCACCATGTAAGAAGTGCCTTTCACCTCCCACCATGATTCTGAGGCCTCCCCTGCCATGTAGAACTGTAACTTCAATTAAACTTCTTTTTCTTCTGAGTGTCAGCTATGTCTTTATCAGCAGCATGAAAATGGACTAATACAGTAAATTGGTACCAGTAGAGTACAGTGTTGCTGAAAAGATACCCAAAAATGTGGAAGTGACTTTGGAACTGGGTAACAGGCAGATGTTGGAACAGTTTGAAGGTTTCAGAAGAAGGCAGGAAAATGTGGGAAAGTTTGGAGAGTTGTGGAATGGCTTCGCTCAAAATGCTGATAGCCATATGGACAATAAAACCCAGGCTGAGGCGGTCTCAGATGGAAGTGAGGAACTTGTTGGGAACTGGAGCAAAGGTGACCCTTGTTATGTTTTAGCAAAGAGACTGGTGGCATTTTGCCCTTGCCCTAGAGATCTGTAGAACTTTGAACTTGAAATAGATGATTTAGGGTATCTGGCAAAATAAATTTCTAAGCAGCAAAGCATTCAAGAGGTGACGTGGGTACTGTTAAAGACATTCAGTTTTAAAAGGGAAGCAGAGCATAAAAGTTCAGAAAATTCACAGTCTGACTGTGATAGAAAAGAAAAACCCATTTTCTGGGGAGAAATTAAAGCTGGCTGCAGAAATTTGCATAAGTAGCAAGGAACCTAATGTTAATCTCCAAGACCATGGAGAAAATGTCTCTAGGCCATGTCAGGGACCTCCATGGCCCAGGAGGCCCATCGCAGGCCCGTAGGCCCAAGAGGAAAAAGTGGTTTAGTGGGCTGGGCCCAGAGTCCCCATGCTGTTTGCAGCCTAGGGACTTGGTGCCCTATGTCCCAGCTGCTGCAGCCATGGCTGAAAGGGGCCAATGTACAGCTGAAGCTGTGACTTCAGAGAGTGGAAGCCCGAAGTCTTGGCAGCTTTCATGTGATGTTGAGACTGCAGGTACATAGAAGTCAAGAACTTGGGTTTGGGAACCTCCACCTAGATTTCAGAAAATGTATAGAAATGCCTGGATGCCCAGGCAAAAGTTTGCTGCAGGAGTGGGTGCCTCATGAAGAATCTCTGCTAGGGCAGTGTGGAAGGGAAATGTGGGGTGGAGCCCCCATGCAGATTCCCTAGTAGGGTGCTGCCTAGTAGAGCTGTGAGAAGAGGGCCACTATCCTCCAGTCCCCAGAATAGTAGATCCACCAAAAGCTTGAACCATGCACCTGGAAAAGCTGCAGACACTCATTGTCAGCCCATGAAAGCAGCCAGCGGGGAGGCCGTATCCTGGAAAGCCACAGGGGCAGAGCTGCCCAAGACCATGGGAACTTACATGTTGCATCAGTAAAACCTGGATGTGAGAGCTGGAGTTAAGGGAGATCATTTTGGATCTTTAAAGCATGACTACTCCTCTGGATTTCGGACCTGCACAGTCCCTGTAACCCCTTTGTTTTGGCCAGTTTCTCCCATTTGGAACAGCTGTACCCAATACCTATACACTCATTGTGACTAGGAAGTAACTAGCTTGCTTTTGATTTTACAGGCAGAAGCGACTTGCCTTGTCTCAGATGAGACTTTGGATTGTGGACTTTGGGGTTAATGCTGAAATGAGTTAAGATTTTGTGGGACTATTGGGAAGACATGGTTGGTTTTGAAACATGAGGACGTGAGACTCCGAGTGGCCGGGGCGTAATGATATGGTTTGGCTTTGTTCTGACCCAATCTCAACTTTAGTTGTATCTCCCAGAATTCTCACATGTTATGGGAGGGACCCAGGGGAAGGTAATTCAATCATGGGGGGCTGGTCTTTCCCCTGCCATTATCGTGACAGTGAATAAGTCTCAGGAGATCTGATGGGTTGATCAGGAGTTTCTGCTTTTGCTTTCTCCTCATTTTCTTTTGCCACTGCCATGTAAGAAGTGCCTTTCACCTTCCACCATGATTCTGAGGCCTCCCCAGCCATGTAGAACTTTAGTCCAATTTAACCTCTTTTTCTTCCCAGTCTCGGCTATGTCTTTATCAGCAGCGTGAAAACAGACTAATACAGCCTTCTAATCTCTCTCAAGTCCAATTATATACAAGAAGTAAAAAACAAAAAAACCAAAACCACACATTTAGAAATTTAGGTTTCTCTATGATGAATAAAAGACTTATTCAAATTCAAAGTTTATGTAACATTTTACCAAGAGGCTAAACTTTTGTTTTCCTGTAGAGATCCTTGTTTTAATCTAATGGATCTGAATATAGAAAATTAGGTATCTCTTATCCATTAATTTTCAAGATTTAACTGCTGTGCTAAAGAGAGTTGAAGGATGTTACATTGGAAATAGGGAATGAAACTAAATTTTATTGAACCCCTGCTATTTTCACAGGTTTGGTTCTATGTAATTGGTTTGTTTTCATGTTATTATATTTTAATTTTCACAGTGGCTGTCTTATTTTACCAAAAAATCACATATAAATACATAAATAATCTGTACTGTTAGATATTTTCTAGATGAATACCTGTGACTCAGAGAGATTCTATCGATTTCTCCAGTCAAAAAATAAATTGGGAGATCTCATATTCAAATCCAGTCCTGTCTGCCATCTAATCCTGGGGGAACTCTATGGAGAAATGAAATTAAATCCATTTCCTCTATCCCTCTTCATTGAAAAAATCAACCTTTTTCTTGCTGAATTATTCTATACTGTCAATATCAAGAATGTTTAGCCAAGGAGTCTTTATCATCTGTTATATATCTGGTCTATGATTTTGTGGAAGAAGCACCCAGATTTGCCAAGTAGGGTATGTTGAATGTGAGTCAATTATACTCTTCAGCAAATATTATTTATGGAGTTTCCCTTTGCCCTGCAAATTGAGTCATATACCATGCACACTAAAGTGCTTGCCCTGGAGGAACTCAAGTAGGGCAGCTTTAATAGTCTACTTTGTTTTTTAAAGTGTCGGCATTCAGCTTATTGGAAGGTACATAATAGAACAATGCTTCCCCATTTTCAGTAAATGATGCTACATTTCTTGTTGTTTTCCAATTTTCTGGCTCTCTGTAGTGCTCCATGACTTTCCAGCTACAATTGTGACTGTTCTGGGAAGTTCATTAGTCAATTCCCTCAACACCGAAGGATCCATTTTCTTTGGTCCTGCTGGTTTATGTATGTTCACATTTTTTTTAAAGTTTTCCCTCATGAGTTCTCATCAGTAGTTATTTTTTCATTTCTTTCCAATTCTGTAAACTTCATTTTCTTTGCCAGCCTTGCTTTCGTAGATTCTTATACTGTCTCCAGTTTTTATTTTCTTATTTCCTGTGAAACATGGACTTTAAAAAATTAGATAATTTTCTCATCTCTTCAGAAAAACTACTCATTTTTGTATTTCGTTTTTTGCCACTGGAATCTATGATTTCTAGGATTACTTTGAATTCTATTATTAGAAGTGCTCCCTTGCCATTATCATAGATTCTACCCTATTTAATCCCTGTATCTTTATACTTTTTTACTAGTTGAGCGCATTGGAGTTTACCCTTTGCTCATTAGCACATGCATAATCCAATTCACAACTTTTTATTTTATATAATTTTACTTATTTATTTATTTGTTTATTTATTTTTTTGAGATGGAGTCTTACACTGTCGTCTGGGCTAGAGTGCAATGGCGCAATCTCAGCTCACTTCAACCTCTGCCTCCTGGGTTCATGTGATTCTCCTGCCTCAGCCTCTCGAGTAGCTGGGATTACAGGTACACACCACCACACCCAGCTACTTTTTGTATTTTTAGTAGAGATAGGGTTTCACTATGTTAGCCAGACTGGTCTCGAACTCCTGACCTCATGATCCACCTGCCTTGGCCTCCCAAAGTGCTGGGATTAGAGGTGTGAGCCACCTCGCTCGACTACAACTTCTTTTTTTAAGTTAAATGCTAAATTGCTTGATAGACTAGCATCCATAGAAAAAAAGATCTATGTGGTATACAGGGTATGTGTGCATGTGTGTAATTAACATGGAGGGATATAAATTATGAAGACTTTATATTACCTACCACATGTCCAAGAATGAGATACCAAAGCTTACAGTTCATGAATAATAGCCCTAGATATTAAGTACAATATATTTTGGCTTTTCTACCGGGACTCTTTCACATACACTCTGCTTTGCAAATGGAGAAGAGATACTGGTAGTGAGAGAACTAACTGAATCAAAGATATGCATGGCTTCTGTGGAGGTGTATTTCTGACTTCATATATTAACAGTTATCCTTGCATTTTAAAAATTATTTTTTGAGAACCAACCAAAGCTAATTCTGACTGTGATTCACACAAGCATTGGACATCCCTTTTTAGGTTCCAGAGAAGTTTATAGCTGTCTTTATAACATTGAATTTCTTCCCACAGTCCTACTTAGCTCTCATTTAATCTGTAACTTGTTTGTTCTTTCACTTAAATTGCTGTAATATTTGCATTTGAAAATCAAGAACAGTATTATTTCCAGGTTTCTTTTTATGTGCTTTGTCAATCTTAATGGGTTAAAGTCTTTGCTAGGACACCGAATACATGGCAGAATGAGAGCTTACAATGGAATAAGCCACACACATATTTTACAGTATATACTCAAATAGGATATCATGGTAAACAGCCTGTAGACAGAGAGTATTATTGGTACCCAATGACTGAGAGTTTACAGTACAGTCTACTGGGTTAGCTGTAATTGGCTGAGTATAAGAGTACAATCAAAGTACAGGGAAATTATATACTGGTACTGTACCATCCTTTAGTGGCATGTGTACGTATATATGCATTTAATCATACCAGTTTTCTCTCTCTTTCTTTATATCTCTATATATACATGTATAACATTGATAAACGTACTTTAACATTATTTTAGAACTACTTTAGAGACAAATAGGTTTATATGCATACAAAAAATATGAAGAATTATTAAATGTAGCATGCATATCTTTGTTCAGAAATTCAACTAACATTTATTGGGTGCTTAACCTGTATCATTTGAATCACATATATTAATTTTCTTAATTATGATTACATAGAAAATGTGGTCATATCAGCAGGAAACATAGTAAGACAAAATGGAACAAAACAGAGAATACAAGCATTGCCCCTGGGTGAGTTTTCAAAGAAGAAGAAAAGGCTTTTGGAATATTGATACCGTTATTAGCAGAAAGGTAAAGGAAGCATTTACCACTACTTAGAAAAAAAATAGATACACAGTTTGAGAAAAAGAGAGTGCATCAGTTCTTAAAGTCCCAAATCAGAAATCTGAGTTTTGAAGTAAGAGAGAGACAGAATATTGAGAAGAAAATGAACAGATATAAGATAATGTTCAAGAGTTAAAGGACAATTGAGGTCCCCAGACAGTATTGAAAAAGGCCACCTCTAGATGTATCATTTTGAAAACCAAAATGTCTAGAACTTAAACCAGCAAGCAAGCAAATGACAAAGCTCCCAACAATCAGTCAAACAAAACAAATGAAATGACTCAACTGAAATACAATCTATAAAAGAAAAAGAATCTGGCCAGTATAAACACATTACCAGCAATATCAGATGCTAGAAGTCAATGGATTAATCCCCTCAGAGTACTATAGAAAACCATTATTCAACATTCAATATTATACCCACCCAAAATTTTCACTCACATATGAGGGTATAATTAATCTATTTTAAGATGTGCAACAACTCTGGATATCCCATGTAGGTTTTTAAAGAAATCATTTCTGCTTAGGATTCTCCAGGACAGAATTTACTAAATATCAATCACATTCTCAATTTAAAGTTCATCATAATCAGGTATATTGTTATTTTATGTATTTTATTGTTGATTTTTATTATACTTTAACCCTAAGCTCATTTCTCTGTACATTGAATATTTAAATACAGTCAGTCTTATGTTTCAGTTGTATTCCTTTTCTTGGAATGCTTGTGTTATTTTGTACGTGTGTGTGTGTGTATAAAACATGATTAATGATGAATTATCTGTGCCATTATTTCGTGAAGCGACTTTCCCATTTATATAGGTGATATAATGCTGTTTATTTTAGTCTTCTTCTTAATCTTTTGATGCAAAAGATTGGATATTTTCTATGATGATAAATGGAGACATGGATTTTTAAAATAATTTTATTTTGATTTAATATATGCCATAAGACATAGGTATAAAACTAGAAAAAAAATAATTTTTTGACTGAGGCAGCATTGTGAATCTGTAAGGGGAAGAATAGCCTTTTCAATAACTAATGCTTTATTAATTGGTTATTTATATGTATACAAATAACCTCTACTTTACACTGTACTCAAAAATAAATTTAGTATAGATAGTAGACTAAATGTGAATGGTAACACAATAAAACTTTTAGAAGAAACAGTGGGTAATACCTTAAGGAGATTTGGGAAGGCAAAGATTATTTAAACAAAATACAAATAACACCAATAATTAAAAATGATTAACTTAAACTTAGTTAAAATTCAGAAATCCTATTAAAGACACCATTAACCAGGTAAAAAAGGCAAAATATGGACTTGAAAATAATTGTCATGGATGAAATTGGAGCTTCCCAAAATTCATGAATTGAAGTCTTAACCTCTGTATGACTGCATTTGGAAACAGCGTCTTTAAAGAGAAAATTAAGATTAAATGAGGTCATCAGGGTTAAGCACCAATGTGATAGAACTGATATCCATATAGAGAGAAGAACACTAAGAGTGCACTTGCACAGATAAAATACTGTATGAACACCTAGTGAGAAGGTGACATCCGTAGGCCAGGAAGAAAGGAACAAGGCTGCTGTGCACCTTGACCTTAGACTTCAAGCCTCCAGCACCATGAGAAAATAAATTTCTGTTGTTTAAGCCACCAAGTCTGTGGTTTTCTGTTACGGCAGTGCAAGAAGAACAATACAATATTTAGACTACAATTATCTGACAAAAGACCTATATTCAGAATATAAAAGTCCTCTTATAAGTCAAAAAGTATACAAAGTCAGCAACCTCATTTAAAATAAGCAAAAAACAGTATGCAAATAATCAGTAGACACTTAAAATATCTATCTATAAGGAAAATTCAAATTAAAATACAAATGTAATACTTTATATCTACTAGAATGGCTAAAATTAAAAAGTGTGTCAATACTAGGTATAGCTGAAACTGGAACAACTGGAACTTTCGTATATAGCTGGTGGGATTATTTGCATAAAAGTTTGATAATATCTGTTACAGTAAGCTAAAGATGTAAGTAATTTATAATCTACCAATCATACTCCCAAGAATATCCCTACATCTGTGAAAGGACATGTACAAGAATGTTCCTAACAGCATTATTTATAACAGGGAAACACTACAAAGAACCTAAAAGTTCATCAGAGTGAGTGGATACATTCTGCAATTTAAAAACAATCAAATAGGCCAAGTACGGTAGCTTAGGCCTGTAATCCCAGAGCTTTGGGAGATTGAGGTAGGAGGATTGTTTCATCCCAGGAGCTCAAGCCTGTATGCCACTGCACTCCAGCCTGAGCAACCAAAAGAGACCCTGACTCTAAAAAATAAACAAAGAAAACAAACTAATAAAGAAATGACAACAATGGAATAATACAGATAAAAAGAACAAACTATAGTTATATGTAGCAACATAAGATACATGTTATGGCTATAATAATGAGTGATTATTTATATGATGATTATGCTAGATGCATAATAAACATAGTGCAAGATTTCATTCTTTGAAATTCAAGACAGGCAAAGCTAGTCTAAGGTGATAAAAGAGGATACTGAGGTATATTATTGATCGAGAAGGGCTGTGAGGGGTATTGCATACGCTTTAAACTTTGACATGGGTGGTGACTACTCATAAGTATTATATAAATGTGTAAAAAATATGTGCATGTGTGTAAGACTGGTTAATTTTATTGACTTCTGTACAGTATTTTATAGTTTGCACACACACACAGACACACACACACGTACACACGCACACATAATTACTCTATTTAAATATCCCTGAGCATCTAGACTGTTGCTCTTGTATTTTTATTTGTATGTGCTATTTTTGTATTTTCTTTTGGGTGTTTTGACTGAAGTGTCATGTACTCCAAAAATGTATACAAAGAAAGCACAAAAGTTTAGGAAAAAAACATATGATATAATAGAGAGAAAATAAAGTAAAATCAACACAAAAGGAAATACAATCTTAATATACTCTTGGTACAGTAAACTGTATCTTCACATTCACAGTAATATAAAGCATTTGTTAATTTTCAACATTAAAATTAGCCTATGAATAAAATTTAGAAGGCTTAAATTAGGGCCGGGCGCGGTGGCTCAAGCCTGTAATCCCAGCACTTTGGGAGGCCCAGACGGGCGGATCACGAGGTCAGGAGATCGAGACCATCCTGGCAAACACCGTGAAACCCCGTCTCTACTAAAAAATACAAAAAAAACTAGCCGGGCGAGGTGGCGGGCGCCTGTAGTCCCAGCTACTCGGGAGGCTGAGGCAGGAGAATGGCGTAAACCCGGGAGGCGGAGCTTGCAGTGAGTGAGATCCGGCCACTGCACTCCAGCCTGGGCGACAGAGCGAGACTCCGTCTCAAAAAAAAAAAAAAAAAAAAAAAAGAAGGCTTACATTAATTACAGAATAGAATATGCATGGTATGTATCAATGTGAAGATAAAATTAAAAAACCAATGTGTGGGCAGTAGATAGGCTAGAAAGAGAGGAAGAAGAAAGTGTCTTCAGTCTAATAGGGACACTTCAAGAGAAATTGTCTGCATTTCATGGAACTGTAAATAAGATTTTTTATATACTACATAAAGTTACAGAAGCCCATGTTATAATCATTCAATGTTGTAAGAAACCAATTGAGGAGGAGAAGTTGGTAATCGTGTGACTGAGCCAAATTCCCATTTGCTATAGCAGAAGTGAATTGCATAATATCTAAAATTAATTAATGATATTAGTAAAATATAATTTAGAGGTATGGAGGAATTTGCCAGAAGAATTTAGAACAGAGAAAATTAAAAGAGTTAAAATTTAATTCCTCTTTGGAGAGGACTGCGAATGTAGTTCTAAAAAAGTTTGTTTTCATTGTGAACTCTTCTGTATTATTTAATATTTTTAATAATGCACATGTTTTATTTTTGTTATTAAACAGCTATTTATGTAGTTGCTTGCCAACCATTTTTGCACATAAATAGCATAACTGGTAAAACATAGTTGTTAGGCAGTTTAATAATAACTATTCCAGTTAGAACACGGATACTGTTTGGCCCAGCAATTCCTCTAATGGAAATTCATCACACAGATATTTTCTGTATGGGAGTACAAAGATATAAGTAGGAATATTCCCTACAGTGTTGTTGTAAAGGACATAAATATCCTTCAGTAGAAACTGGTTAAGTCTCTTTGGTACAGCCATTCATTGGTGTATTAGTCCATTCTCATGCTGCTCTAAGGACATTTCTGAGACTGGGTAATTTATAAAATAAATAAGTTTAATCAACTCACAGCTCTTCAGGGATTAGGGAGGCCTCAGGAAACTTATAATTATGGTGGAAGGGTAGGTGAACTTGTCCTTCACAAGGTGCCAGGAGAGAGAAGAATGAGAGCTGAGTGAAGGGGGAAGCCCCTCATAAAACCATCAGATCTTGTGAGAACTTACTGTCATAAGAACAGCATGGTGGAAACCACCCACGTGATCCAATTATCTCCACCTGTTCCCTCCCATGGCCCATGGGGATTACAGGAACTACAATTCAAAATGAGATTTGGGTGGGGACACAGGCAAACCATATCAATTTGTCTATTTGGTTTTATTCTAATCTCTTTGCACTGTGTGGAGTATCTAAAGATATATATATATATATATATATATATATTTTTTTTTTTTTTTTTTTTTTTTTTTTTGAGACGGAGTCTCGCTCTGTCGCCCAGGCTGGAGTGCAGTGGCGCGATCTCGGCTCACTGCAAGCTCCGCCTCCCGGGTTCACGCCATTCTCCTGCCTCAGCCTCCCGAGTAGCTGGGACTACAGGCGCCCACAACCGCGCCCGGCTAATTTTTTGTATTTTTAGTAGAGACGGGGTTTCACCGTGGTCTCGATCTCCTGACCTTGTGATCCGCCCGCCTCGGCCTCCCAAAGTGCTGGGATTACAGGCGTGAGCCACCGCGCCCGGCCAGATATATTGTTTAATACATTAAGTAAGAATGATTCAGAACATTATCATGTTATGTTATTATTATACTTCAATCTAATGTACACAAAATAGGTTTATTATGAATATATATGTATGTGTATATAAATGTATATGTATATTTATACACAACACATACATGCCAAAACATTTTTTGGAAAAATTGTAAAGTAATTGTTAACTGTATTTCAGGGAATGACACTGTGTCAAGGGTGGCAAGATAGAGAAATTTTTAGTTGGAGAGATTTATTGCCTTCTATACTACTCAAATTATAATCCTGAATATGAGTTCTGTTTCTAATTAAACAATACTTTTTAAAAAATTTAAAAATAAGCTGCTTACCTTTGTATCTTTTGACTTATGTAACTGAGTTTCTTTTATGAGGTAGGTGCTTTATATTGGCCAATTATATAAATTCCAGATGACTCATGCTAGCAGAGAGAAAGACTCACCTCTATTGCATGACGCAAATGGAGTCTCTTATATCTAGGCTGAAGAACTCAGCAGTGACTTGATGTCTAAAACATCCTCTCACCCAACTAGTAGTTAACCAACATTAAGTGCCCTAAGAACTAATTGAAAGGATGGCCAAGGTCCTTGTTAGAGATCATGTGTCTGTGATTTTCATTGTAATTACACTTAATGAGGCTATTAGCTCCCTATGTCCACAGTGTCATATGATTGACCAAGGCTGGTATAGTTCTGCTCAATTTGAATCAAGATTACTGTTATCTAGGCAGAAATTTTATTAAGGTTAGAAACATAATACAAAAGGACATAGAGGTAGAACAGAGGTATGGTTTTTTTTTTCTCCACAACTTTTTTGTGGAGCCAAATACCCATCTGTGGCCATTTCTCTATATTCCTCATAAAATGGGACCAGTTCATCACTCTGCTCTATGAAAACCCTGGGTTGCAATATAACTCCTGAGCCTATCTCAGAAACAAAAATGACATCCTAGACTGAGCTGTAGTTGGTAAGATAGTGGCTAAGAGCATAAGCTTTGTTCACAGTTTGACGACCTGGTTTTGAATCTTAGCTCCAAAAGTTACCAGCCGAGAAACTTCGAGCAAAGTATTTAACCTCTCAGAGCCTTCATTTACCCATTTTGGAATGTTGATAATAATGCCTAGGCAACAATTATAGATTTTAGAAAGATGCCTGTAAACAGCTTTAAAATAGTAGTATATAAAAAATAAAACGTGACGTAAAAAGAAAGCACCTTTCCTCAGGTATGAAAATGCTTATTAGTGTCATCTCTTGGCCAAGTGATATTTTCAGCCTTAAAAACAAAACAAAACAAAACAATGGGCCTGGCAGGATAATTTTTTTTAGAAGAATCACCATGTATTTTAGATGACGGTTAACTGTCGTATAGTAAACTAAGAGTCTAGAGTCTAGAAAAGATATTGAAGATCTTAAACGAACTTGTTAGGTGTGGTATACCATGTGCTCTTCCTTGTGCCAGGGAAATACATGTATTACCCTGAAGAATCCACAAATGAGAGGATGTGCATAGACTGTCAAGCAACACAAAAAGAAAAACTTTAATGACCAAATTTTGGGGGCAAGCTTGCCTCCAAAGCATCAACTATGTGATCTCATACCTTTGTCCCAAATAGAAGATAAAAACCTTCTATTTTGATTGTTAGATTCTTTGATTGATACACTCATTAGTTCAACAACCATTTACTGAACACTTACTCTATGCCAAATCTTCAATAGTAAAAAAAATAAAAAAAAAATAGGTGATCCTTACTTTCATGCCGCTTTTAGTCTACAGGGAAAGAGAGACAATGAACATGTAAACACACACATAAATCTACAAGGGCTAATTTTATTTTTATTTATTTATTTATTTATTTATTTATTTTATTTATTTTTTTTTGAGGCGGAGTCTCGCTCTGTAGCCCGGGCTGGAGTGCAGTGGCCGGATCTCAGCTCACTGCAAGCTCCGCCTCCCAGGTTTACGCCATTCTCCTGCCTCAGCCTCCCGAGTAGCTGGGACTACAGGCGCCCGCCACCTCGCCCGGCTAGTTTTTTTGTATTTTTTTTAGTAGAGACGGGGTTTCACCGTGTTAGCCAGGATGGTCTCGATCTCCTGACCTTGTGATCCACCCGTCTCGGCCTCCCAAAGTGCTGGGATTACAGGCTTGAGCCACCGCGCCCGGCCAGGGCTAATTTTAATACACAGTGGGAACTAAAAAATTCAGGGCACAATGGCAGAGAGAATGACAGCTGTGGTGGGGTACATTGTTATTTATATTAAGATCCTAAAGAGAATTCAACTTTTGATATTTATATCCCGTATGAATTAGGACTGCTTTGAATTTTAAAATCTACTCAAGCCATGTAGTTTTGTAATCATTCATCTTTACAAAAAGAAATGAGTAATTTCCAAGACAACTTTCAATTCATAGTTTTTTATAATCACTAAATTTAAAATTCAGTGCACTAAGAACCCTCAGCCCTCTTTCACTGTGAACAATTGAAGTTCCATCTGTCACCTTAGAGTGTCATTGATTTAATTTTAAATTCTAACATGATGGCTGTATGCCAAAATCTTCCTTCAGCTGCCTAATAACACTTAAAAACATTTAAAAATGCTAAAAGTAATTATTATAAACTACTAATTTATTAATGTTTTTCCAAGAATTGTTGTTCCTTGATCCTTTACTGGCAACCAAGCAAGGAAACAACCAAACAATAACAGCAAAATTATATAGGTCCAATGAACTGAAACTGACAAGTCTAACTGCTGATCAGAACCCCTACTACTGTGTAAGATGGCAACTTGCAGCTATTTTATAGAATCCTTCAGCCTCCATTACTTGCTGGTAAATCAAGCTTTAAATTACTGGTTTTCTTTGCCAAGGTCTGTAGTATCACTACCACTACCCATTAAAAAAGACTTGTTTAGGCAGTGCACAGTGGCTCACACCTGTAATCCCAGCACTTTGGGAAGACAAGGTGGGCGGATCATGAGGTCAGGAGATTGAGACCATCCTGGCTAACACAGTGAAACTCCATCTTTACTAAAAATTCAAAAAATTAGCCGGGCACGGTGGCATGCACCTGTAGTCCCAGCTACTCAGAAGGCTGAGGCAGGAGAATTCACTTGAACCCAGGAGGCGGAGGTTGCAGTGAGCTGAGATCGTGCCACTGCACTCCAGCCTGGGTGACAGAGCGAGACTTGTTTAACAAGAGAATTATGAAGCCAAATGAATGGTAATGTGACTATTTGATTGCAACCCCAATCCTCTTCTACAAACAATCAGCTCTATTTGTGCTGGAAAGCTCAAAGTATCATCTGAATACATACTAAATAATCACTTTTCCCACCTCTTACTTTCTTCCTTTGTCATCTCTTGCTAATTTAAATAATTTAATGTTTTCTATTTTCTTGTTTTTGGCATTAAATCCTTTCTCCATAAAAAACCAGAGACAATATTAGGCAGAATTTGTTTCTCTGTTTTAATTACCCATCACCCCTACCTGAATAATGGCCACAGTCATGGTGGTTTTATTGTCTGTTTCTTTGTGGTTATCTGCCATCTATATGTGGACATAGTTTCACTGTACTTTTTCCTGATGGTTTCTGTCCATATCTGTCATTTTCATTCAGTTCAGAGTTGAAGCTTTGTAAGAGTAAATAATTTTGTTACCAGAAGAATCTTGAAGGCTTTTGAAACTTTTTTCTAAAGTAGTCAAATCTATGTTAGTATGCAGTTCCTCTAACCTCCAAGGTTAAAGCTCATGTTTCACAGGTACAGCTTTGAATGCTACGGAACCACATACCGAGCCTGAGAAGTAGCAATTGACTGATGATGCTATTGCTTTTAGCCTTGGTTGGTTTTCTATATGGAACCTTACTACCCTCATCAAGCGTATGAAAGGAAACCAAAATAAACTTAGCAGAGGAACAATAGGGTTTTTAATAAACTGTGCATCAACTGACACCTTCCATTGCTATTATATTAATATTATACAAATGAATTTAACTTCCTAGAACCTCAAATTAGCAATATGCAGAGGATGAACAGGTATTTTCAATTTCTACCCTAAGCACCTAAGAAGTGCCTTTTTAAATCATTGTTAATATATATATTATGTTTAATCATCCAACTGTATCCCAAAAGACTAGTGACTAAGATAATAGAGAGGGCATCTGTTTGCATTATTTTATGATGATAGTTAATGTCTATAGTTCTTCCATTATGAATCATTTACTTAGGTAAGTATAAAAAATAAATTTGGGAACTTCTTTCTGTTTTTGTAAATTATAAAACTTTCTGTTTTGTGTACTGTTTATTTAGTTGCTTATGTATTCTGTAAAATTATATACGTATGCACAAGAGAATTTCTGTTTGTCATATTTTATTATTTTTATTTTATATTTTGAATAAATAATTCATGTAAAAAATGAAAGCAGTATAAAAAGGTATACAATGAGAACTCTTGATTCTAACCTTTGTCTTGTTCAATTGTACCCAATCCCTATATAAACCTATTTAGTTCATTTCTTATATGTTCTCTCATTGTTTCTTTATGCAAATTATAAGAAATACAAATATGTATTCTCTCCCACCTGTATTACATACTCTCCTGAAAAGGTTTTATTTAGTTTAAGAATACATTCTAGAGATCATTTACTGTTAGGACAGAGATAATTTATTTTCTTAAGTGCTGCATTATATTTTGATGCGTAGTTGTACCCTAAATTTTAGTTTGATTTTAAACTCGAGTATATAAATATACTGCAGAGACAAAAATGCTGCAATGACTACCCTTATATTCTTACTTTGCGTGTGTTCATGAATATCTATAGAATAGTTTCCCAAGAGTGGAATTGCAGAATCAATAAATGATGTATTTGTAATTTCAAGAGGTGTTACTAAATTTTCCTCTATAGAAGCTGTTCATCTTCATGTTCTTGCCAACAATTTATGAAAATTTCTTTTCTTCAGTGTCCTATGAAAAGACTCTGAGGTCAATCTTTTAGATTTTTGTATTTCTCTTAATTTAAGTGCATTTAAACCTCTTTTTATCTGCTTAAGAATTATTGGTCTTTTTCTTATTGATTTCTTGGAGCTCTACCTGTATAGGAAATATTAAGTTTTTTGCATGACTCAAAACATTTTGAAAGATTTTTATTCTTATTTTGACTTTGAAATGATAGTCTTTATCATGAATAAGTTTTAATGTAATTATGGTTGGATCTTTTTATAATTTGATGATTTTTAGGTTCTTAGTCATAATTAGAAAGTTCTTCCTTATTACAGGTTGATAAATTTATTCACCTATATTTTCTTTGCACAGCTGTGTAGTTTTTTTTAACACATATATTTTAATTTGGAGATTGTATGTCATGAGATACGGATCTAAATTCTCTAACCCATTTGACTCAAAATCATTTACGCACAAGTCCATCTTAACTACTAATTTGAGGTAATTGCCTTTATTACCTACAAAATTTGCGTAGGCATTTGGGTTGTTCCCGGCCTTTCTTTTCTTTTCCTTTGGTCTCTATATGTATTAATGCATTTGTAATTATAATGTTTAATTTTTTTTTTCAGAGTTCTCTTGAATATTCTTTCTCATTTATTTTTTTCATAAGTACAGTAGAATTTGCATAACAATTTTAGAAGCCAAATTTTGTTTAAATGTAACTATTAAAACATTGCTACTTACATTGTAGATTTTAAAAATTCTTTTTGGGTCCGGCTATTTTGCTGGATGCTCATCAACATCCCTAAATTTTGTGCCTAAGACATTAATAATTTATAGTGTATGTTCTTTTTAGTTTTGCAAATAATTTCATCTTGGTCCTTCTGATCTTGTGATTTGGCAGCTTAAAATGTTCAGCCGTTCTCCATAGTCTTTAGAGTCCAAATTAACCTAACTGTCATACAAAGTCAGGTTCTACTACCTCTTGACATACCCAACCCCTCTTCTCTATCCTTGGGGATTTATTTGCTATTCTGAAACAGTATACTATCTCTTATGGCCGTATGTTGCCTAGAAGCACCTCATCCCATTACTCTTCAAGAGGCTTTGTAGCCCTTTTTGTAGAACTCAGCCTGCTCTTCTGGAAAGGCACTAGCTCTTCCGGAAAGATTTCCCTGGTTCTCACTGTCTGAGCCAGATGCTCTTTATCTGTGCTTCCTGTACTTCGTGAGCACATCCCTCATATGATTCTTAACAAACTCTGATGCAGATGATTCTTTTAAAGCCTTACCATGTTTCTCCAATATGTGAATTTTCTCTTAGTACATGTACATCTTTGTGAGGCTAGCAGAGTAGATGTCAAAAAAATCTTTAAATACGGTTTAATTAAGTAGTTGATGTAGTATAATTCTTACAATAGGTAATGACTTATTTTAATTAGGAGCTCAGAAGTCAAACTCGTACCTAATATATTACTATGTTGACAGAGACTTGAGACATAACCCAAAATACTTGGCAGGGAACTTCGTATCTTGTTATTATAATACAATAGATTCTTATGCAAATCCTCCACCAAGCCTGAGCATGGATGGCTACACGGAAGTGTATGCCAGTATGTGAACACTAAACCTAGGCTATTTCTATACACTTACATAGTGGGGGTTTTAAAGCCATTTTCAACATGTGTGGTTATAACTCATTCAATAAAACAGATTATAAAGGGTTAGCCATATATAATATGAGACCATAAGGCTGATAAAGCCTAAGTATATATGACCTAAGATTCCGTCTCCTTCTGAAAATATAAATTCCGCTTAGCAGGTCCACGTCCCTCTAGCAATAAATTCAGAAAGGCTAGGATTGTTTGTGTAATCTTATTGGGAAAAAGGCCTTTCTAAGTATGACACTGAAGTCATAAAGCATAAAGAAAATGTCTAATAGATCTGTCTACATGAAATAAAACTTCTGTATGTCAAAATAGTAAAATTTTGCTTTGTAATCTAGAGGAAAAATACTTATAAGGGCTGACAGAAGGTCACCATGCTTATATAAATTAATCATTTGAATATGAAAATTATTTTAAAAATCTATATTGATAACATAATGGACATAGGGCATTCTCAGATAACTTATAAATTACAATGACTAAATTATGCAATTAATCAAAGAAAGTACAAAAAAGAAAAAATCATGTACATTGTAGTAGGATTAAAAATGTGAACATAATAGACAGAAAATACACTCTTTCTTTTTCATAAATGACTCATTTTTTTTTTTTTTTTACAGTCCTCCAATTCTTTGAGTGGTGGGATGATGTTAACTTTTTAGTTAATGGTATTGTCATGTTTCCTGACATAAAACATCTTAGGTCTTAGCAAAAGTGTGACTGCCCCCTTTTGTAGAATTCTTCCTCTGTAGCCCTTTCTCATACAAACTTCTATTCACCTCAGATGTTGGCTTGATCATCAGTTCTTCAGGAAAATGTTCTCAACCCTTAACTAGGTAAGGTCTCTCTGCTAAATGATCTTATATTGTCCGACACTGTTTTTATAGAACATAGTAGAGTATAATTATTCGATTAATCACCTATCTCTTAAATTAGACTGTTTCCATCTACACGCTACAACTAGGTCTATTTTCCTTATCCATTGCCCCAGTACCCAGGATAGTGCTAGCACAAAGTTGACATCTATTAAACATGTTTTTAAAATGAACAGATAAACAGGAGCCCTTGAGTAATAGGAGTATAAGACAGTATAAAATTGTTGAAAGTAAAGTGAGTATATCCTTTGACTTGCTACTCATTCATGGCAATTTATTCTGTGCTGTGCAAGGATAAATGTTATGTTCAAATGTTATAAACTTTAAAATAGTGGAAACTCAGAAATAATCTAAATATCCAATAACAGAGAATTACCAAAATAAATTATTGCATTTTAATGTCATACTTTGAAGCCTTCTAAAATGATATAAAATTATGGTTTTAGATATGAAAAAATACTCACCGTACCTTCCTAAATGGGAAAACTAGGTTTTGTACATGATACTTCCATTTTCACAAAAGAAGTGTACACACACAAATACATACAAATATTTTCAAAGACATTATGTGTGAGTTATTTGTCTGGTTGATTTCTTTTGTGTATTTTTATGTTTATTTGCTGTCTTGATCACCTGTTCCTTTTTGAACAATATCTTAATTTTAAAAAAGGAAAAATTGAAGATAATACTAGCTGAGATCATAAGAAAATACTGTTTTTTAAAAAATTGTACTACCCTTTAAAACATGGTGTATGAGTATTGTATGATAAAAATAGCCAGGCAAAATTTGGGACTATAGGAAAAAAAAATTGCCATTGTGTTTCAGATTCAGTGTTTTTGGTATATCTGCCCAAAATCTTAGAAATATATCTCTTTATTTTTTCCTGAGGCAATAAATAAACGAGTAGAAAATAATCTAATAGATTTACAAGGTGGATTCATTTTCAAAAGCTTCCTCTAACACAAAGGTTACATTACATGATGCTTCAATACTAGATAAACCAGGCTTTTGTGTCAAAGCTAGATTATAGGATTTGGAGTTTAACTGTCTTTTCCCAGCAAGATAGTGGCCATCTGAGTCAGCTGGCAAAAACTGGGAGGATAAGTGATCAAGAAATTGTTGATTCTCATTAAAACAACACCTTACTTCTGGCAGGGCATTGTTGAAGCCAAGGCTAGGCTAGCCCTTCCTGAGTCTGTCACTCTTCGTGCTCAGGTGCTGTTCTTACTGCTCAGTACAATAGATGACTGCTGCTGTGATGTGCTTGCCAGGAACTATGGCCCTGAGGTGCAGCAGAGGAATGTGGTTGATTGCCTGCAGGTGTCTGACTGCAGGATATCTTCACCATGCATTGAAAATCAAGGCACGTATCAAAGTTGAGCAAACCAGCTGTAAACCAGTGGCACCTTGTCACCTCAGTCTATTTTTAGATTTACGATGGTAGGAAATAAAAGCAAAATAAAAATGTGCCTTTTTAAAATATGGGTAAGTCAAGAAAATGGGGTGGGGGCAAAGTGAAGCAAATATGTGTTTTGAGAAACGTTGGTGGGAATTCAGACATTGTGGGCTGAAAGTTACCTCTTTCAGTACTGTCTACAAAATGCTGCTGGGTTAATCACATAAGTGGCCTGGGTCTCATTCTTTTTAAGTGAATGATGACATAATCTCTAGTCTCTTTCATTTTATGAGTCTTATAACATCTGGTTTAATTTGTAGAGATATTAATCGATCTTTAATGTAATGAATTCATGCCTAGAAAGTGTTATCTTCTCGGCCGGGCGCGGTGGCTCAAGCCTGTAATCCCAGCACTTTGGGAGGCCGAGACGGGTGGATCACAAGGTCAGGAGATCGAGACCTACCTGGCTAACACGGCGAAACCCCGTCTCTACTAAAAACACAAAAAATTAGCCGGGCGAGGTGGCGGCGCCTGTGGTCCCAGCTACTCGGGAGGCTGAGGCAGGAGAATGGCGGGAACCCGGGAGGCGGAGCTTGCAGTGAGCTGAGATCTGGCCACTGCCCTCCAGCCTGGGCGACAGAGCGAGACTCCGTCTCAAAAAAAAAAAAAAAAAAAAAAAAAAAAAAAAAAAAAAAGAAAGTGTTATCTTCTCTTAATAGCTCCAATCTTAAAGGAAAAGAAAACAATCTCTCAAACTTTAATTTCAACATCATTTTATTGGTAATAATTAAAATTAGCAAGCATGGTTTGTTCATTTGATTAAGTTTTATTATATGGAGAATTTATTTTCAAATTCTTAACTCTGAAAAGAAAAAGTATAATTGATTGTGATGCTGGAGGTTGAATGAGAAGAATTGAAAGTTGAAGATCTGAGGTCACCTTTTTAATTTTAGATACAGGCTGAACATCCCTAATCTGAAAATTTGAAATCTGAAATTCTCCAAAATCCCCAGTTTTTTGAATGCCGACATGATGCCACAAGTGGAAAATTTCACACCTGTGAATTTTGTGATGGGGCACAGCGTCAAAGTTTTGTTTCATGCACAAAATCATTTAAAATATTGTATAAGATTACCTTCAGATTATGTGTATAAAGTGTATATGAACAACATAAATGAATTTTGTCTTTAGATTTAGATCCTATTCTCAATATATCTCATTATGTATACGGAAATGTTCTAAAACCAAAAAAAATCGGAAACAGTTCTGGCCCCTAGCATTTTAGAAGAGGGATACCCAACCTATATATGATCCCATCATCATGTAAATCACCACAGTGAAATCTATCACTGAAATAATTGAAGTAAAATCAATTAATGCTAATATCCATTATACCATATGTAGAGGTGGGAGTGTAGAACAAAGAACACAACAATGTAGATTGCCTTATACTCTGTGAGATCATGGAAAACAAGTGGCCTCAAAAACAAGGGGAAAGACATAAGTACCAATAAGAGTATACTTGGTTCAGATGCCATCATGACTACAGCCAGAATTCTTCTGTTTCATTCATTTCTGACCCATTTGTCCTCCAAAGGTCTTATTGCAAGGTGTGATAACCTCTGCTTGGAGACACTGTCAAGTGAAAAATAAAACCACGTCCCTACCTAAGTTTAGGATTCCATCAAATTCCTGGCCGTGAAGCAGAATGATAATGATGGAAAGGATGCAAAGATTTGAATTAAAAAGTCCTAAATTTAAATAACAATTCTGGTGTTTGTCAGACAACTAATTTTAGGCAACTTTTTCCAATGAGCATCTATGAATTGGGGTAATTCCCATTACAAAGGATGACTGAGTAAACACATAATATATTATTGTAGGCAAAATATCTGGTATTTAGTATTTCCTTATTAATTTTAGCTCTTTCTTTCTTTATCAATCCCATCCTGTTGACAAATAGTTACGTAAATAGATAATAGATGACAGGGAGATAGAGAGATAAAGATATATAGATAGATATTCAGACAGACACATAGCCAGATAGATAGATAGATAGATAGATAGATAGATAGATAGATAGATAGACAGACAGACAGACAGACAGATAGATGATAGAGAGATAGATAATTTTGCTCTGAAGGCTCGGCACAAGTCAAAGGAAGAAATAGTTATTTCTTGGGTCTATTTTTATTTTGTTAAAAATGTTTTTCTGAGTTCAGCTATACAACCAAACACCTAATAAGATACAAATTATACAGACCACATTTTTTTCCCTCCATGGGTCCCCCAAGTAGTTTTCATTGAAATAAAAGTTGGGCTACAAATGATTATTGAAGAATTAGATAATAAATGCAGACTTTAGGAATAATTAGGGGAGTTGAAATGTTATTTAAATTTAACCTGAAACTTACAAAGCAATCACAGAATAATATTAAAAGTTTCAGAGGCAGATAATAACCACATGGCTCTCTGACTGAGGGTGATTTCCAGAACTGGGAGCTGAAAAGCCAGATAATCAGTTGCTTTTCAGCAATGTCCGGTACTGACAGTCCTCATTCCCTTTTACATTAGTGGTGTTAAACCGTTTACAGGAAAGGCAGGCATCCATCATTCATGAGGGATCAGAGCCATTACACAGGATAATGTTGAGAAAGACTGTTACAAAGACCATGCAGTTTTAAAGAGGGCAGAAGCTGAACACTTTACCTGGAGAATATGAAAAGCCAAGATTTGCCAGCTAGTATATGTTCACTTTCAAAAACTTTCCGGGCTTTCATTACTTGAGGCTATTTTAAATGTTCGATATGTGAGCAGAAGTACAAGGAAGCAGAAACTTCTATTTCATGCAGAGAAGCTGGTGTTCTCAGGGACGAGTGCCCTTATTTAGAAATAGTGAGGCGAACTGCTTCCTTTGTGACACTGTGTTAGCCTTCCTGCCATTTCAGTTTAACATCTCACTAGGCCTGACTGCCTTGAAGCTAAAGCACTGGGAAGAAGCCATAACTTGTTTATAGTGGGAAGATGTGAATGTATATGAGTAAGCCATTTTGGACACTCCAGATAACTCAAACCTTTCTCCTGACAAGGGATTTCTGCTTTACTTTATCATTGCTCCTCTGCCTAACATTCCTGCCTAATAAAATTGATTTTGGTTTAGATCTCACAAACCTGGAAAGATTTCTAAGAGTGGGAATCGTGAATCATTATGGTTTTCTAACAAATGGCCTTGTAAAACCTTGAGGGCAGACCCAGAAAGATTTTGGTTCGTGGTCTATGGCAGCAGAAAGGATGCTTCTGTTTCTTACATTGTCTCTGTTTTACTGGTGTGAATTAATGATACGTTTGAGGTGAAATCTAATTTTTAAAAATTATACTTTAAGTTCTAGGGTACATGTGTACAACATGCAGGTTTGTTACATATGTATACATGTGCCATGTTGGTGTGCTGCACCCATTAACTCGTCATTTACATTAGGTATTTCTCCTAATACTATCCCTCTCCCATCTGCCCACGCCACAACAGGCCCTGGTGTGTGATGTTCCCCACCCTGTGTCCAAGTGTTCTCATTGTTCAGTTCCCATCTATGAGAACATGCAGTGTTTGGTTTTCTGTCCTCATGATAGTTTGCTCAGAATGATGGTTTCCAGCTACGTCCATGTCCCTACAAAGACATAAACTTATCCTTCTTTATGGCTGCATAGTATTCCATGGTGTATATGTGCCACATTTTCTTAATCTAGTCTATCATTGATGGACATTTGGGTTAGTTCCAAGTCTTTGCTATTATGAATAGTGCCACAGTAAACATACATGTGCATGTGTCTTTAGAGTAGCATGATTTATAATCCTTTGGGTATATACCCAGTAATGGGATCGCTGAATCAAATGGTATTTCTAGTTCTAGGTCCTTGAGGAATTGCCACCCTGTCTTCCACAATGGTTGAACTAGTTTACAATCCTACCAACAGTGTAAAAGTGTTCCTATTTCTCCACATCCTCTCCAGCGCCTGTTGTTTCCTGACTTTTTAATGATCGCCATTCTTACTGGTGTGAGATGCTATCTCATTGTGGTTTTGATTTGTGCATCTAATTAAACTAAAGAGCTTCTACACAGCAAAAGAAACTACCATCAGAGTGAACAGGCAACCTACAGAATGGAAGGAAATTTTTGCAATCTACCCATCTGACAACAGGCTGATATCCAGAATCTACAAAAAGCTTAAACAAATTTATAAGAAAAAATCAAACAACCCAATCAAAATGGGAAAAGAATATGAACGGACACTTTTCAAAAGGAGACATGTATGCAGCGAACAGACGCATGAAAAAATGCTCATCATCACTGGTCATCAGAGAAATCTAAATTTTATATCAATGTAAATATTATTTATTTTATGTCACAGTAGACAGTGTGGTCTCTTGCTTGCCTTGGTGTTAGCAAACCCGTGTTGCCAACTAAAAACAATTAATCTCTGGCTTTTTGTTTCTTCAATATGAATTAAGGATAATAATTTCTGAATCTTATGTTTAAGTGAGGATCTGATGAGACCTAGACAAGACCTACTTTTAGAAATATGATTAAATGAAACCCTGGAAATCTGCATGTGCCGGATAAAACAACCTATTCCTAGCCTCTGAGTCATCTTGTCAAGAAGGAAAACAGGGCTTTGGAAATCTGTGTCATCCTACTAAGACCCTACTCTCTCTGACCACTTCCCAATACTTGTAAGTCTTCCATCATTATCTGTATCAAGATTATCCAAATTAATGTCTTTATGTCTTTTTTCCTCCCATTTCTATCAATCATACAAACTTGAGCATCTAAGATTTATCTTCAGTCCTACATTCTAGTCAGTGGGACCACATCCATCCCCTTTTCTATTATTTCTGCATCCCTTATTACAATTCATACTTTATTTTTCTCTAAAACAAATATTGCCAAATAATTTGATTTTTTTTTTTTTTTTTTTTTTTTTTTTTTTTTTTTTTTTTTTTTTTTGAGGCAGAGTCTGACTCTGTGCATAGGCTGGAGAGCAGTGGTGTGATCTCAGCTCACTGCAACCTCCAGCTCACTGCAACCTCCCCCTCCCAGGTTCAAGCGATTCTTCTGCCTCAGCCTCCCAAGTAGCTGGGACTACAGGTGTGAGCCACCACTCTCAGATAATTTTTGTATTTGGAGTAGAGACGGGGTTTCACCATGTTGGCCAGATTGGTCTTGAACTCTTGACCTCAAGTGATCCACCTGCCTCGACCTCGCAAAGTGCTGGGAATAAAGGCATGAGCCCCATGCCCAGCCATAATTTGATTTTTATTTGTTTTTTGTTTTCCCCACTAAAATGTTATCTACACAAGAAGAGAAAGTTTTGGCTGTCTTTTCCACTACAGCTTCTCAACCATATAGAACATTGCCTGGCATAAAGTAGATAATTAATATATATATTTAAAATATGTGTATAAATCAGATTAATAAAAGTGTAAATATTACTTATATATATAGATATTTGTGAGTACTCAACATAAATAATTATAAAAATATATTAAAATATAATACATAATATGTAAAATAAATATGCCAAGATAAACTAATATTTTTTTTCTTTTTTTTTTTTTTTTAGCTTTTATTTTACGTTTGGGGGTACTTGTGATGGTTTTTTGCACAGGTAAACTTGTGTCAAAGGGGTTTGTTGTACAAATTATTTCATCAAACAAGTATTAACCTAGTATCCAATAGTTATCTTTTCTGCTTCTCTTCCTCCTCCCACCCTCAACTCTCAAGTAGATGCAGTACCTGTTTTTTACTTTTTTGTGTTCGTGAGTTCTCATCATTTAGCTCTATTATAAGTGAGAACACATGGTATTTGTTTTTCTGTTTCTGCATTAATTTTCTGAGGCTAATAGCCTCCAGCTCCATTCATGTTCCAACAAAAGACATAATTTTATTTGTTATGACTGCATAGTATACCACAGTGTATATATACACCACATTTTCTTTATCCAATCTGTCACTGATGAGCATTTATGTTGATTCCATGATGAGCATTTATGTTGATTCTTTGCTATTGTGAACAGTGCTGCAGTGAACATTCATGTTCATGTGTCTTTATGGTAGAATGATTTATTTTCCTCTGCGTATATACCCAGTAATGAGATTGTTAGGTTGAATGGTAGATCTGCTTTTAGCTCTCAGGAATTATCACACTGTCTTCCATAATGGTTGAACTAATTTAGTCTCCCACCAACAGTGTATAAGTGTTCCCTTTACTCAGCAACCTCACCAGCATCTATTATTTTTTGACTTTTTAATAATAGCCATTCTGACTGGTGTGAGATAGTATCTCATTGTGGCTTTGATTTGCATTTCTCTCACTAGAGAGAATCAGCGATGTTGAGTTTTTTTCATATGCTTATTGGCCACATGAATGTATTCTTTTGAAAAGTGTCTCTTCGTGTTCTTTGCCCACTTTTTAATGGGGCTGTTTTTCTCTTGTAAATTTATTTAAGTTTTCTTATAGATACTGGACAGTAGACCTTTGTCAGATAATATTATACAGTTTATAAATATTTTCTCCTATTCTGTAGATTTTCTGTTTGTTGATAGTTTCTTCTGCTGTTCAGAAGCTCTTAAGCATAATTAGATCCCACTTGTCAATTTTTGCTTTTGTTGTGATTGCCTTTTGTTTTTTTGGTCATGAAATCTTTGCCTTTTCCTATGTCCAGGATGGTATTGCCTAGGTTGTCTTCCATTGTTTTTATAGTTTCAGGTTTTACATTTAAGTCTTTAATTCATCTGGAGGTAATTTTTGTATATGCTGTAAAGAAAGGGTCCAGTTTCATTATTCTGCATATAGCTAGACAATTATTCCAGCAGCATTTATTGAACAGGGAGTCTTTTCCCCAATCCTTGTTTTTGCCAGCTTTGTCAAAGATCAGATGCTTGTAGGTGTTTGACTTTATTTCTGGGGTCTCTATTCTGTTTAATTGGTCTATATGCCTGTTTTTGCACCAGTACCATGCTGTTTTGGTTACTGGAGCCTTGTAGTATTGTTTGAAGTCAGATAATGTGATGCCTCTGGCTTTGTTCTTTTTGCTTAGGATTTACTTGGCTATTCAGACTCTTTTTTGGTTCCTTATGAATTTTTAAATAGTTTTAAAAATAATTTTAAAACTAATATTTTTCAGTGAAGAATTGATCTATGCTATTGAATAATCATAATTTCTGAATGTTGCGAAGCTTGTTTTCCAGGTCCTATGATGTATAAAATAAGTTCCTATATTCAATTATTTCAAATAACTCCTTAATAAATGAGGCTTGCACACAGATAACTAAAATACAAAGTATGAAATGTAATCAACAGTGCTACACATAAAATTGCTTGACTCATAAGAGGAGACTATTAAGATAAATATGATTCGGTGGTCAAAAACACTCTAGAAATAGGCAGCAAACATTCTTTCTCTTAGTGCGTTATGAATGAATAATATTTTAATTTTACATTCTAAGTCTTACTGTCTTAGGTTGTATCAAACTAATAAGAGTCTGGAAAATTATGCTCCTCGATGACTTAGTGCCTCTCAAATTTTAAGTTACATTTAGTCAACTGAAGATCCTGTTAAAATGCAGATTTTGCTTCAGTATATCTGCCGTGGGATCTGAAACTCTGGATTTCTAATGAATTCTCAGGTGATGCTGGTAAAGCCGCCACACCATGAATTGAACTTTGAGCAGAAAAGACAGAGACAACATTAAGCAATGATCATTATAGCAATGGACTTTACAAAACAGGCTATTGAAAAAGTTGATCAAACTTCATTTTGCGATTTAAAAATTGACCCTTAAGAACATGCTTGAGTGAATTTTCCCTAGCATTGCAATCACGCAGCAGTTTCATTGTGCTGCTCAGAACTCTCTGTGACATAGGATGAGAACAAGGTAAGATTATAAATTTTGCCTGCCATGGTGCTTCTTTATATATTCTTTATCTTGAAATAATACTTACTAGATACCCACAGGGTTCCCTTGCAGCACCAAGTATTATACAAAAGAGAATTTAATGGAACTACTTATCTCCCCTCGAAGCTCTGGCCAACTAGTTCCCACCCAAGATATTCAGGTGTAAAACCTAATAATATTTTATGACCCTGAGGTCATTTTCAACAACATTGAGAGTTTATTAAAGATTCAGAAAGATTTTCAAAGATGAGTTCTTTGGGAAACCTCATTTTCAACCTGTTCTTTTACCAAATCCCAGCTAGTGAAGTCATTAAAGATTAAAGCATTCAAAATTTGAAAGAGAAGGTAAAATTGCTCTTCTCAATGTTAGAATAAATAAATGCAAATGTGAATAAATAATGGTATTTTGTATATCATTTATAATAGATATTATGCACCCTGATCAGAAACAGTCAATGTAGCTATAGCTTAGGACATTAACTGCCCTTTCCACAAATCTACATTTTTGACAGGAGTCTGAAGTATGTATTTGGTCATACTATAATATAAAATATGGTATAAAATTGAAAACAAATAAAATTTGACTTCTTATGGGGACAACTTACTCCATCAGGAGTCTCAGAAAGAAACCTCAGAAATTTTCCTGTACATGTATCTCTAGACAAGGTTATAGATAAGCTAGAAAAGTCCTAGTAAGTTTTCATGAGAAAAATCACTCTAGGGTGATGACATAATCTCTGCTAAACAGTGCAGGTCCAAAAGAGGGGGAATAGTAAAGAATATGGGCAATAGTAAGCAGTTTGCTTTTAGCTGGAGCAACCAGCACATGAATGGAGAAGCGGAAGCAGGAGATGCTGAACAGCAAGTTTAGAGGTAGTTAGAGACTTGCAAGTCTCATCTGTTCAAAAGTTGAGATTTATCTTTTAACCAAAGAAGAATCACTAAGAATGTCTTTATAAAGACTGTCTTCTAGAAAA
This sequence comes from Macaca thibetana thibetana, assembly GCF_024542745.1. Taxonomy (NCBI): domain Eukaryota; kingdom Metazoa; phylum Chordata; class Mammalia; order Primates; family Cercopithecidae; genus Macaca; species Macaca thibetana. Next base: position 54,774,896 of record NC_065590.1, read on the forward strand.
CTAATATAGGTAGTAGTGTAGAGGAGGAGCTAACCAGAGAACATCTGGAAACCAGCTATCATTTGGAAGTTTATTGACCAAGGAAAGAAAGATGCTGCATTAGCAGTGAGAATACAGAGGAAGCAAAGAGCATGTGTGTGTGTGTGTGTGTGTGTGTGTGTGCACGCACATGTGTGCCTCTGTATGGGTTGGTGGGGAGATATATTAATATGACTCATTGATTAACTGGATCTGCCTGACACTTTGTGACGTTTCAATGAATAATACAAACTTTGTAAATGGTGATATGTTCCAAATATAACATAATGATGAAGATTATTAATGTGCATGTGAGTCACAAATGCTAATTACATGATGTAATTTTTAGTGCATCTTGTCAGAACGGTATCTTTTCATGAGAGTTTTGGAAGGGATTTGTTGGGAATCTAACTTTCCCTTACACATTTTTATGTGGAATTCTCTAAGATATGTCAGCAAAATCTGCAGACTATATAAAAGAAAAAGCAATATTAGAATATGTTACCGGAGTGGCTTAAACTTTGGATGCATCATCCTATTTCTGCTTTCAATATTATATGAATGAAATTAATATTAGTGTGAGATTTATGTACAATTTACATTCTTTTTCATAGCTATAGATTATAGAAGTATCTGTTGCAATATGTTGTCTCAAATATGTAAGCTTTTAATCAGAAAAAAATCTGGATAAAAGAATAAGAATCTTCCAACACAACTAAATCCAATAATGAAAAGTAATGTAACACTTTTACCTCCATCGTGCTGGTTTAATAGTGACATGCTTATATAGAAAAGCAATCATATTAATGTATGGATATTGCCACTCCTGTGGAATGTTTAAATCACACAGGGTGAGTAGGGATTTAGCAAGGTCTTGGAGGAGAGAATAATATATGCCAAGAATATGCTCTGATACCTTCCAAAGCTTCAATAAGGTTGCAAAACTGATGAAGGCAATAGGCTGTTAGTTTGCACGTACCCTCATGACCCATATCCAGTAAATAGTTTGTTGCTGTTCATTCTTGTTTTTCTCTTCTTTTTCAATTTGCTCGAAATGTGGAGCAGATTCCTAAGCTATTTTTGTTTTCTATATTAAATCTGGGGAAGATTTTGGCCAGAATATTGTCTCATTGTATCATTTACGTGTGTTACTAGTTTTTAAACTTCTCATGTTGTTTATTGTTAAAAGGCTTTTGAGTAGGTAATATCTCTGCTAAATTACAATCACAATAATTATATTATTTCTCTTAAATAACAACTGATAAGTTCTCTTTTAAAAAGTGTTAAGGATAATCACAGTTAAGTCTAAGATGATGAATATTAGAAATTGTCATAGAAATTTTAAAAAGAAAAGAGAGTGAACGAGAAGGATGAGAGAGAGAGAGAGAGAGAGAAGGAGGAAGGGAGAGAGACTGTAGAAAAAGAGATTAATAGATAAAAAAAAATTCCCCAAAGTGGCTTCTTACTGTAGAGTGTGGTTTAAACTTTTTTTGCATAAATGTGTCTGTGTGAATCTGGCTGTGAGATTTTTAGCTCATTGCTACTTTATGAATGCAAAGCAACTTGGATTTATCTCATTTTCTAATACAACAGGGATACCACCATTTCATTTTCCAGTCCCATATGCAAAATAACAGCTCTTCTTGTATGCCTCAGTAAATTTTGAATTTAAGTTAGGTCATGAAGGTAAGTAGAGAGGAAAAAAAATGCTAACTTTAAAAAGTTAGGAAAAAAAATGCTGAACTTTAAAATTACTTGAAGAAAATCACAAGCTTCTCTAAAATTAAAGATAGGCGCAGCCCCAAAATTGTGCTGTGCACAATTAACCATGCAAACTGAATATACAATTACATTAAAGTAGTTATTTTTCTAACTCTGATTTTTGTTATTATTCTAGTATTTGAATTCTAAGTGATCTGGTAAGGGAAGACATAGTGAATTCTGTGGCCCTATATTAGATGGTTTTGAATATTGAGTTCATATTAACCTGTCTGAATCTAATGAAGTGAATTGTTGTAGTTCAATTTTGTCTACCTAGCAAAGAGGAGTGGAATTGCAGTGTCCCTAAACTCTACAGTTTTAATAGTGCAACCACTTAGCTATTAACTTTGCCATCCTAAACAATAGAAGCAGGAATCTTAAGGTATTGATAGCAGTGATTGACCTAAGATGTTCATCACCTTGGTCTTAACTGTGATTTTCCTTAACACTTTTTAAAAGAGAACTTACCAGTTGTTATTTGAGAGAAATAATATAATTATTGTGATTGTAATTTAGCAGAGATATTACCTACTCAAATGCCTTTTAACAATAAACAACATGAGAAGTTTAAAAACTAATAACACATCTAAATGATACAATAGCATCCTATTTCCTGAATTTTGATTGTGTGTGTGTGTGTGCGCGTGCGTGTGCACGTGCATGTTTTGCCTTGTTCTCTCTCTCTAATCCCTGTTTTTGCTCTCTCTCTTGAAAAGATCTATGTAAGAATAGTGTTGGCATAATCCACTTGAAAACTACTTACATAACACTATGTGACAGGCGCTCTTCTAAGTGTTTCTGAAAATATTAATTTATTTCATCTAGCATAATCCTTACAATGTCTTTTTTAAGTAGGAATTATTGTAACTGCCATTTTGCAGATGACAAAACTGAGGATATAAGAAATTAAACTGTTCAGGTAGCAGGATATTAGGGTTCCAATTCAGATATTTCAGCTTTCTAGAAAGACAATTGCTATTTTCGTTATGCTGTGTCACTTTTTAAATAAACTGATCAGTATAAACAGGGTCATGAGTTATGTTGTAGATAGTTACCTGGGGAAATTATTATAAGTTACTGTTTAAAGATACAGTCGAAAACTCTACTTGTTTATTAACCATGATTCGTTGATTTATTCCATGGATCTGGAGTCTTGTCCAAAAAAATCCAACCCAAACTTGTAACCATTATCAATTACTGATTAATTTTAATTACAGTAATAGCTGAATTTTTATTAAGCTTTTACTATCAGCTTTATATGGCTCTGTATTTTATCTGAATTTCCCCCATTAATATTTACAGCAATCCAATGAGATTTCAACACTAGAAATCAGAAAGCGAAGTTCAGAGAAGTTATGTAACTCTCTAAATCCTGTGTTACTAAGCAGCTCAGCTGTGACTTGAATGGGTCTGGAGGTCAAACTATTAACTTCAGTACTCCTCATGTGTCATAATACTCAGAAAAAAGAGTGTGTAAGAGTTCATTACTGACTTCAACTTTTATTCTGCATACCCAATATGAGATAATTGAGCGTTGTTTCATTTGTTCCAAACTGGGATTGTAATGAAGTTGAATCTTTGTTTTTTTCTGGTCATCTATATCCCACGTGTAGTCACAGTCAAAGAAAAGATTTTTAAAATGAAGATGACAACCTAATGCCTAGAAACCAAATCTACCTACTTTTATCTTTCATAGCCGAAGTCTTCATTTTCTTTTTTCTCTTGGATCTGTGCCCCCAGGACATGACCTGACTTCTATGGACATAACATAAAACAATTTGTCAATTTGTTAACTAACCTCTTGTCTGCACAACTACATATTCCTGAGGCATTCTTCAAACCCTGTCTCTATCTCTACTACTTAGTCATTGCGTCTACCAGACCTTTTCCATTCCTTTAGACCTGTTCATCAGCACCCTTTGTGATGCCATCACAAGAGGACAGTCACCTTGGTTAATATTCAAAAGATTTCTGAAAGCTACCATTTATTTTCACTCTTTTAATTATAGGTTTCAGGAAACTTGGTGAACAAAATATGGTTTTCTCTACTTTTACCTCTTTTTGAATATGAAATATAAGAAAGCTTCCAAGGATACTAGCACATAGCAAGCATTTGACAAAGATTTCCACAGGATTGGGAGTAACTATAGAACACACGTTGGATATGGTGTCCTTGTCTCTACACTAACGCCATGTTTGGACATGGAGGAATCTCAGTCAATATGAATATTTTAAATCAATTAAGTGATTTTTAAATTCTTGAGCTTATTTTCTATGTTATTATCAATTATTTATTTATCTGTGCATTTTGTTCTTCATATGAACCTAAATTGCAGAGTGTTCACATCATCAAGTGGCTTTCACATCATTAGCAAAGATCTGTGCTGATGGATTTTTGTGATGGTTGTTGTTTTGTTTTGTTTTTGTTTTTCTTTGGTCCAATGACAACCAACTAATAAGTAGAAATATTTTTCTAAATTAACAAAACATATTGTGCCATTGAGAGTTTTACCTACATTTAGAGGAAATACGTTACTGCTAAACTGAAATATTTGTACAAAAGCAAAATGTTATATTACTTTGCATTTTTTTCTAATGAAATTAGTTAATCTCTGAAGAGTATTTTGAAGATAAAGACCTGGTGACAGAGTTGAAAAGAACTTGAAGATACCTTCCAAATGAAAAAAAAAAAAAAAGTTAGGAGTTCTGGACAAGGAATAAAAAAAACCTGTGTTCTAGTTCTTTCAGTAATCAGTGGTTTTTTAATTCAAATCATTTTACTTTTATCCACCTAAATCAATCTCTCTCTCTCTCCTCCCCACTCTCTTTCTCTTTAACAGGGAGAAGTCAGTTATATAAAATATCCTAAAAATGTATTCAGTTATATCAGTAGTACCCATTGAGATACTTAAGAATTAGATTTTATGTATATGTGTGTGTATATATGTGTTGTATGTATTTATGTAAAATTGTGTTACTTATTTCAATCCCTGTGAAAATTCAGTCCATGTTATCTGTTCACACAAAGGATGAACTTAGTCACTGTGTGAACTTGTGGTATTTGCCTAGAGATTCTGGTCTATCAACAGACTTAAGCTGGAGGTTTGAACAAATGACGTGATTTCACAGAATCTCACAGTTCCCTTACCTACAAATTGGGGAGATTAATATTTACCTACCTGTGAAGTCTTATATGGATTAGTTAACAGAGGAAGAGCATAGAATTTGGAGCTCTGCAGTTTTTATTCTTTCTTCTTGATTTCTTGTCATAGAATTCTTTATTTCCATTTTTAAAATGCTTAATTTCTTGTTTGCCAAGGCTGCTTATTGCAGAAATTTTATTTATTGCTTTGATAATTCAGCTTAGATAGTGAATAGCCAGCATCCTCAGGTTCCTACTGTTTTATTGCTTTATGAAAGGATGTTTATTAACTGCTTTAATAATCACTCTGAATACCTTTTTCAGTTGATTTCTTTTGTTGGTTTAAATAACACCCCAAATAGATTATTTTAAAAATTGAATTTGCCTTTAGCATTGGTCTGAACACATGTGAAATGCTGTGAAAAGCTAGTAGTTACCATGAAATGAACAAATAGAGCTATCATGTATGTGCTTTGGTGATATTCTCTTGTTGACTAACAAACACCCAAGATTTAATATCACCACAGTAAAGAGATAAAAACAGTCAAGTGTTCTAGAGCAAATGTCTGTGGTCACACAGAACCTCATTACAAATTAGGTATATCCCTTTTTATCTGCACAGCCTTGGGTAAAGGTCTTTGCTTTTCTAGGCAAGATCCCTTGTGAATAGTGTGTAGATACTAATAATATTCTACATACAGATGTAGTAAGCATTAAATTTAATATTACAGGTAAAGAATCAAGAATAATGCTTAATGCATAGGTGATGCTCAATAATTTTTGGCAGCTAGTATTATTATTGTACTTGAATTCTTGCAAAAAACATTTTAAGGTAAGAAAGAATTTGCAGCTGAAAATAGTGCTACTATATTTTATGGTATCAAGCAACATAATAGAAAAGTTCAACTCCATAAATTATCTGGGTCTTGTGTGCAGTGGTTTTAGCATCTAATCTGATAGTGAAAGACAGCACCTGCAGCAGAATGCATGACATTAACCAATCTAGACATTCTTCTGAGGATGTTGGTTTCAGTGATACAGTTTTTTTTGCTTAAAATAACTTAAATTTCTATTTTAAATTTAATTTGTTTTTACTTTTTTGAAATACTGGGTCTCACCGTGTTGCCCAGGGTAGAGTGCGATAGGTGCCCAGAGATAGAATTATGCACACTACTGCCTGAAACTCCTCAGTTCCAAGGCTCAAGCAGCTGCTCCACTGTGGTTTCCCAAACAGCTGAGTCTGCAGGCATGCAACATCACAACAAGATTCAGAACACAGTTTTCTGTGTATTAGCTCCCTAGCATGTTGTTTTTATCCATGAATATATTCTGGCTTGCCAGAAATTAAGCACAGAAAATAAGTAACAGTATAAACCATAACTTGCCAAGTCTTCTTCATTTTCTAGAGCCAGAAATAATAGGTTTTGTAAAGTTAAATATATATTAAGATATAATGTTACTAAATTGTAAACATGGCGACTTTGAATTTAATAGCATACAGATGCATACCTCTTATCTGATGTTTTATAATGTGTCTTATATAGTATGTAAAATAAAGATAAGATCCAAATCGTGCATACATATTTTTGACAGACTAATCATATTTGAGATTTTTGCAACTATCACATATGATATTATTCAGTATATGAAAAGTATTTTATACTTTGTTGTGTTTTGCTGTGCTAATTTGTGTCATAGCACACTGAAATACACTGCTGCATACATAATTCCAAAACACTAAAAAGTCCCATAAGCCAAAATTTGTACATAATTTTGCAGCAAATTCATTTGATAGCAAACCTTGAAATGAAAGATGTGTGGTTCTTTATCGTCTTTTTTTCTCTTTAGTGTAGAGTTTAGTGAACCTTCATATGTTTCACTACAGCTATATTATACCATTTGATTATGGAGTGTTGTGTCAACACTGTTGTGGATATTATATAATATAAGATCTATGGGCCGGGCGCGGTGGCTCAAGCCTGTAATCCCAGCACTTTGGGAGGCCGAGACGGGCGGATCACGAGGTCAGGAGATCGAGACCATCCTGGCTAACATGGTGAAACCCCGTCTCTACTAAAAAATACAAAAAAACTAGTCGGGCGAGGTGGCGGGCGCCTGTAGTCACAGCTACTCGGGAGGCTGAGGCAGGAGAATGGCATAAACCCGAGAGGCGGAGCTTGCAGTGAGCTGAGATCCGGCCACTGCACTTCAGCCTGGGTGACAAAGCGAGACTCTGTCTCAAAAAAAAAAAAAAAAAAAAATCTCCGTACCATATTTCCTGTTTAAAATATGAAAAATTCTTCATACTTGTAACATATCTGGCTCTAAATATTTTGGATAAATCATTTGTGTCTCTACTAGTAATCATACTATTATAACTACACTTTATAGAATTAATTGAGGTAAATAACCAGTGTCATTACAATGAGAAAAATTTCAACTTATAACTTCTTTGCTTACTGGTCTGTCCCATGTTTCCTGCCCCCACAAGTTATCTGTTATGAACAACAGGAGATTAAATTCTACTTGTGTAAATGTATTAAAATATCCAATAGTTGTATACATTCACAGCATTCTCTGATGACAACTAATGTAAAGTTGATTTTCCATAGTTAATAGCATCTAGTAGTTCTCCAAGGAGCTTGTCAATCGTCAGTTCTTCCATTAAAACAAACAAACAAAAACCTGTCACTCTTCTTTTTCTCACATGTCAAAATTAAACACAAAGTGTATTCCTTGCTCAAAAAATGTAAAGCTTCATTCTACGTCCTCCCAATGATTTGTCTTGTTCTTGCTTTGCTTGGGCACATGAATATCCCATGTGCCAAAGAAAGTGATAGATCAAAGTATGAATGATGTGTATAGACACCATACTTGTCATACGTATCTATCATCATCCTCTTAGGAGTAAAAAAATATATATTCATTCCATCAAGAATTTCTTTCCAAATATGTCCTTTGCAATGGAGACTGTTGTCATTAGAACAGTTATATTTAAACTCTCTGGTACCCAGCATTGCCTGACCTTTATTATTATACTATGAGTCACCATTGAGCTATATTTAATACTGTGTGTTAACGCATTCCCAGAACTGGTGTAAATCTCTGCAGCTGCACATGCAGTAGGCTACTTTATGATGAATTTCATTAAATGAATTAGAAGCCATGGATGAAAAACAAAAGCAAATATGGCTTCAACAATAGAAAATTCATTAAATAAATAAATTATGGTAAGTCCATATAACAATCTACAATCATTAAGAACTATAATATAAAAAGCAATATATTTAAAGATGAAAAATTATATACATCTAAAAAGATTTAAATCAGTATGAAAGTAAAATATTTATTTAAAGCATATATAAAATGTATATAATACGTTTTTTTTTTCCTCAAAGGCCATGGAATTATTTGACTCTAAAATATTTGTGGCAATGATTCTAATGAAACTGGGTTATTAATAATTTTAATTTTCATTTATTTGCCTTTATGTTATGCATTTTCAAATAATGTACATATATTTATGTGAATTTACCACCCAAGGCAATAAATGAAACATTTCCCCCAACAAGAAGTCCTACATGTGAGACTCATAATTGCATTCTTCTCTTTCCTACTATACTTTTCCATTTGTCAAGAACTATGAAGGGTCAGAGATGTTACTCTGTCTCAAGCTTAATTAGCCTATCATGGTTTTGTGGATGCTGGTAGAAGACACAGCATTCCTAGAACAGGGGCAAAGGTCTGTATACTTATGCCACAGTAGACAGCATAAATTTCGTATTTCCATTCCTTGACCTGTTGACCTATTCCTTAAGTCCCACGAAGATGATGTGAATACTGGAAAGAAATCTTATGTACAGAGGGTTTGCCTTTCAGTTGAGTAACTCCAGGTTAGAAAGCCACAACATTTTGAGGGGACTGCAGGGAGATCTTCCCAGTCTTTGCCCCAGAGGAAGATAATCTTTATTATTCTTGATACCAAGCAGACTATTCCTCTGCCCCAAAGGGAGATATTCTATCGTTCAAGGCTGGTGTCTACACAAACATCCTTGAAAACATATTTCCGAACAAAAGTTGTCAATGCTTATTTTCAGAAGATGTGCAGAACCCAGCCAGATGCATAGAGATTGTCTCTCAACACACTGACCTGAATTTTCATTATTCTACTACTCTTTCAACTTAATTGATGTATCTCTAAATAATACATAAAGTCCAATTAATTTGAAATCCAAATTAATGAAACATTCACTAATTAGTTTAATAGTCAAAATCCATGTTAAATTTGAGATCTGTCCCTATCAATAAATGTAGCTACAGTGTATTCATTTTTACTGCTTTATCATATTCTATTGTCTGAATGCATCACAATTGTTAGGCAGGAGAATAAGCTCTGGAGGCGGGGAACCTAAGGCCAATTCATGCTGACTTCCTAGGACGGATAAAAAGGAAAATCCCCGCCAGGTGCAGTGGCTCAAGCCTGTAATCCCAGCACTTTGGGAGGTTGAATCAGGCGGATCATGAGGTCAGGAGATCCAGACCATCTTGGCTAACGCGGTGAAACTACGTCCCTAAAAAAAAAAAAAAATTACAAAAAAAAAAAAGCCGGGTGTGGCCGCAGGCGCCTGTAGTCCCAGCTACTCAGGAGGCTGAGGCAGGAGAATGGCGTGAACCCAGGAGGTGGAGGCTGCAGTGAGCCAAGATCGTGCCACTGCACTCCAGCCTGGGCGACAGAGCAAGACTCCATCTCAGAAAAAAATAAAATAAAAGGGAAAATCCCACCTTTCCACACCCAAGTAACAAAGGATCAGAGGCTACTCCTCCTACAACCCCCACCTTCAACTGCCTCACAAATGAACAATGAAAAGTTCCTCTGATTGGCCATGGTCCAAGGTGGGCCACTCCTTCATTTGTGTAAGGTGCCAATTCACTCCAGCCTTTGGTTTGCCGTGGGCCAAGCAGGCTGTGATCCTTCATCTTTATAAGGCCAGTGGACTCACTCCAGCCTTTGGCCTCTAATTGGCCACAGGCCAAATTAGGAGGATAACCAAAAGGAAACCTCTAAAAGGTACTTAAACACCAGAAAATTTTGCACCCAGGGCTCTTGAGCCACTTGCTCTGCTGCTTGCACCCTGTGGAGTGTATTCGCACTTCAATAAACCTCTGCTTTCACTGTTCCATTCTTTTGTTGTTTTGTTTGTGTGTTTTGTTCAATTCTTTGTTCAACACGCCAGGAACCTGGACAACTCACACTCAAGATACTGTATCTGGTAACAATTGCATTTATTCATTTGTTTAATTTTCAGTTTTTTGTTTGTGTGAAAATGCTGCCATAACGAGTCTTTTACATGTCTCCTAGTGCATGTATTTAAGTTTATCTAGAGCATTTCTGATAGAAGTAGGATTGTTAGGACAATTTTAAGCATGCAATGAACATTACTAAATACTGCAATAGCCTTTCTCTATTGGTGGAATTTTTAAAACATTTTTAATTTCTACTAATACTCATTATCTGTCATGGAGCTTAGCATTCTCGTCAACATTTTACATTTCTGCTTGTTTATTTTGCCCATTTTCCTATGTTTTTGTTCTAAATAATTCCTCAGAATTCTTTATGTTTTCTGGGTGCTAATGAATGGTCAATAATATGTGTTGCAACTATTGTCCCTGGTTCGTGGCCTGCATTTTCATTTTAAATTTTATTTTCATCCATTTCATTTGGTGTCATTTCATGATTATAAATTCTTCATATTAAATAAACCAAATTTATCATTGATCATTATTTTACTTTTTGATTTATTACCAGTGTCTCATTAAGAATTCTGTTATGATATAAATATTAATTCCAAAACTGACTTCTTAATTAAATTTTACATATCCATGACAATATCTATTTATCTGTAGCTATCTGTCTATCTACATATCTATATGGATAACTAATTACCCAAGTCGTTTCTTTCCTAGGGGATCTGAAATATCCAGCCTCTCAAATGTAATTTTCCATATAGATGTGTGTTTTTTATTGAGCTCCCTTTTGTTACCTCTATCTGTCTATTCCTGTGCTAATAACAAAATTAATAACCATAAGTTATAATAATAATTAGCAAATCTTCCTATCTGGTCTTGATTCTCCAGCAGTGTCTTAGCTGATCTGTTTCTTTTTCTTCTGTACAAATTTTAGAATCATCTTGCCAAGTCTCCTTACCTATCCACCCAAAAACGTATTGAGATTCATATTGAAATGGCATTAAATAGTTTAATTTAGAAGGAAAGAAATGTTTAGTAAAACTTTAGTTAAACACTACACATAAATACATATGTATTTATCAATGCAGATCTTTCATTGTATATTTTAATAAAAATTATAGTCTATAAGATCTTGTACATATTTAGATTTATTCAGTTACTTTGCATTTTTAATGCAATTAAAATAGTTTCTTTGAATTTTATTTTCTAAATGTTTATAATTGATGTATAGAAATGTAGTTGAGTTTTGTTTATTGCTTTTGTACGCATAAAATTCTAATTTTAGTTGTGGTAAATGGTTTCTTTTGAATTTTCTACATACATATTATATCATCTGAGGCTACTGACAGATTTTTTTCTTTTTCTGTTTTTTTTTTTTTTAATAGTTTTGTTTTTTATTCTTGCCTTATTGGACTCATTTGGATATTCTGTATAGTGTGAAATAGAAATAGTGTTAGTGGATTTCATCATCTTTTTTCTCTTTTTAAAGAAAATACTTTCAACATTCTAACTAATTATAGGACTTTTAGTAGTTCTTACTACATATCCTTTAGGTAGTATAGAAATTTCTTTCTTCTTTATATGTTGCTAATAGGGTTTAATTTATTTGCTTATTTTTATTTTTGATTGAGAATATAAGGTCCAGAAGGTAGAAATTTTTAATTTTCTATTTTGCTCATTGATATTTTTTCAGCACTTGAAAGATTAACTAGCATATAGTATGTGACCACAAAATAAAAAACTGGATGTTGAATGTTGAACATTTAACCAGATGTTGGATTTTGTATGTGTTTTCTTCTTGCATTAATTTTGGCAATCACATAATTCTCCACATTAATCTACCTTATGTACTGAATTTCATTAATGTATTTTCTAATATTTTACCAGCCTTACATTTCTGAATTTTCCTCAAGAGGCACAGATGGTAAGAGGTATGGCAAATACTGCTGTGACTATAAAAATTACTTGTAAAAATCTATTCTTATAATCAAAGGGGATGTGACATCAAACTGAAACTATCATTCTAGGGATACAGCAATATATATTTTTTTTATTTTTTCCGTCTCTTCAGAGCTGGAAGATGAGAAAGTATGTTACTGTACACAAAATAAAAATATGTGTTCAGAGTTCTGTAAAGATTTAGATTCTGAACCAATGTGTGAAAAGATGGGCTTGTGGGTAAAGCTTAGGATGACAATTTAATTAATTAGTGTGCCAGAACTTAGCTGTGACACATACCACCTACACAGTTTCTGTGAGAAAGCCAAGATTTAAGATTAACTTAATAGGACAAATGGATTAAATCACTTTTTTTTTTTTTGAGATAGAGTCTCGCTCTGTTGCCCGATTCTCCTGCCTCAGCCTCCTGAGTAGCTGAGATTACAGGCGCATGCCACCACACCCAGCTAATTTTTCTATTTTTAGTAGAGGCAGGGTTTCATCATGTTGGACAGGATGGTCTCAATCTCTTGACCTCGTGATCTACCACCTTGGCCTCCCAAAGTGCTGGGATTACAGGTGTGAGCCACAACGCCCAGCCAGATTAAATCACCTTTAAGTTCTAGCATTGCTGGCCCTATGAATAAAGTATCAGAAAAAAATAAGAGACATAAATTATTCTTTTCCTCTAATAATTTTGGCTGCATGCTTTTTCCATTTCAAACCTAAAATTTTAAATGGTCTGGCTATTTGAGGCTTCTAAAGAAATAGTCTTCTAATATTATGTTATGTTGTGTTTCCCATATCTCATCATTTCTTAGAACATTTACTGAGTTATTTTCTTATTGAATATTTCTCTGCCTAGTTATATTCTTGCATATATAAATAAAAAGCAGACTTCTTCTTGGTTTGGAAATCCTGAAGATGAAAGATGTGTCAGAAGGAAGTAATTCCTTAACTGTAAACTTACATGGTAAAATACTCATGAGTTGCATATATACATATATATTCATGTAAACACAAATAAACTTCCTAAACTCTTTCCCACTTTGATGGCCAGGAAAGTGTTTCTGTATTTGATATTGATAAATTTCATCAGCTTTGCAGAAAATAAAATCTAAGATATTATTATGCTTACAGATCCCTTTTTACTGTAATGGTAATTGCAAGGGATAATAAATGTGACTTCTGTGGAGGAAACAAGAGTTATTAGTAAAGCAATTATTTGAACTACCTTGATGGTGATTTCATTTACACGAAACTCTAATGTTTAATTTTATTTCCACCTAATATATTTAGCTCTTATTTTGGTAACTTTTGTGATATCCTTTGCTGATTAATTGCAGGTTCATTAGAGATTCCTACAAGCAGCATGTGTTTATTCCATATTAGCACTGGTTAATTATTGAAGGAAGAATAAAACCAGACTACATATGGTATCACTTTTTTCCAAATACTATCTAAAACTAACCTGTGGCAGATGTGAATAATCCTTGTGTAATTTATTTGACTCTGATTAAAATCTGTTACATAGTCATTAATTTTAATAGCTATCATATTCTTTGGAAAAAATTTTCAGAGAAATTATAAATTTGGATGATACCAGCCATGGACAAAATCTCAAACTGGGTGCTATGATACTTCTTCACCCCTTCACTACTTATATCATGCTTGAGATTCTTTTTATGTTCTAACCCCAAAGTTTCCCCTGCTGTCCTCTGTCTGGACCCAGCTCTTCTGCTCACTCATTTACCTGGAAGGGCTCTTTTTGTCCCTCTTTCATGACTGTATATGACTGTACTTGGTACAGTTTTTTTTTTTTCTTTTTTTTTTTTTTAGGTGTTTGCATTCAATAAATGCATATGGCATATATGCCCAATATTTCCCCTTTCCACCAAAATATTGTCTGGGCAAAGTCTATTTCAAGGCACCGTGAGCTTTCTGTACACCACTAAGGAGCTAGAAAGGTAATATTCAGAAACAGATAATATCCTGTAAAAACATTTCAAGCTGAACTGAAATGACAAGGACATTCCTGAGATTTTTTGTTTGAAAGAAGGGAATACTGATGATGTCAGACTTTTATAATATTTCATTGTCAGTTTCATTTCTAATGATACCAAGTGTAAGTATTTGTCCCCTCTCCTGGAACAGCATCTTTTAGGCAAAACTCCTTTCACATTAGTAATCAGGTATTTCTCCCTGAACATTCTTTCCACAGGTGATGATACAGAATATATAATTGGCTCGGTAATATTAATTAGGGAAGGGGGGTAAGTGCTAACTGTTTATTTTATGTTTAATATTTGAGATCTTCTCTCCTGAAAGTCCTTGCTTAAGATTCTATCAAGACCTCCAAGACATTAGCTCTGTTCTAGAAAATGAAGTTAAAAGTTCTGTTCATATTGAAGTTGCTGAAGATTTGCTGCCATGAGTGCATCATAAGAGGCCTCTTGAGGCTGCATTTACACTCTGTAGGAGTACTGTAATGAACTACTTATGTCTATCATGGGTGCAAAAGGTAGACAAGACCATTAATGTATCAAATGACTAGTGGTTTTGCTGGACTACATGCTGATCACCAGATGGGATCAGAGTTTGGTGATCTGTTTGGGCACATAGTCTTTGGTCATTATTGCTAACGTATTACAAAAAAAAAAAAAAAAAAAAATCCAATGCCTTTGAAACAAATTATTTCCTTTATTTATACTTTTTTAATTTAAAAAGTTTTTAGTGGCCTCAAAATCGAATGAGTGTTTTCAACTGTATAATTGTGGAAGAGCTCCTACAGATAAGGAAAAAGAAAGAGTGAATGAGAATCGCAATTGTTTTGTATTTGTTTAAATTAATCTGGCAAAACCATAAAGTGAAAATGATCCTCCAACTTTACATTGTTATAGCCCTGTATATCAGTGTAGCTCTTTGTACTTTCAAAGCACTTATTACTGGATGGTTTCCAATTTTAATCTCCATAAAGACCCCCTGAGATATAGAAGGGGAGTACTACAATTCCCATTTTGTACAGCACAAAACATGATACACAGCAAACTGTGATTAAACGTGGAAAAGAATTCAGGTATCTAATCTTTAAAAAATATTTGTTACACTACTTTAACTTCCTTACACCATGTAACAAGAAGGAGGGATAACTAATGTTTATTGAGGGGTGCTTACATATTGAACACTATGCTGATAACTTTATAAGAATTATCTCCTTTAATTCTCACACTAACCCTCTGAGGTGGCTGATACTGATTTTTATTTTATGAGTTTTATGAATAAGAACATTAAGATTGAGAGAGGTTAATTACCTTGCCCATTGAAAGCAACTAGTATATGGCAAAGCTAGCTTGAAATGTTAGGGATGGTTAATGCCACAGACTTCTACTTTTCAGGAATATTATATAACCTTCCAAAGTTTATTGGTCCATGTTTAACAAACTTTTCACTTTTTCTAAGCTACTACTTGTTGGTGACCCCTTTTCTGGCTTCTCTTTGCAGTATCTCCCTGCCAACGATTAGCGATATGCTGGTGTTGGCTGCCAAAATAGGAGTTATCATTTGTTAGTAGCTGAGATGGTGCTTTGCCTGTGAATTTCATCCTATTCAAACCTTGTGAGATGCTAAATTTAAATTTTTAAATAGCTCACCTAGGATATAATAAAAAAAAGAGTGGATTTTACATAATTAACATTGTAGAATTTTGATTTCACTTACTGCAGAATTGCGATGGTTTGAATATTTGACCCCTCCAAATCTCATGTTGAAATTTGATTCCCAGAGTTGGAGATGCAGCCTAATGGAAGATGCTTGGGTCATGGGGGTGGATCCCTCATGAACGGCTAGGTGCTGTCCTTGTCTTAGTGATAATGAGTGAATTCTTCTTGCTCTATCAGATCTCTGAAAAGCTGGTTAAGAGTCTGGTACTTCCAGCTGGGTGCAGTGGCTCACACCTGTCATCCCAGCACTTTGGGAGGCAGAGGCAGGTGGATTACTTGAGGTCAGGAGTTCAAGACCAGCCTGGCCAACTTGGTGAAACCTGTCTCTACTAAAAATTAGCCAGGCCTGGTGGCCAGCTCCTGTAGTCCCAGCTACTCAGGAGGCTGAGGCAGGGGAATTGTTTGAACCTGGGAGGTGGAGGTTGCAGTGAGCTGAGAACGCACCATTGCACTCCAGCCTGGGGGACAGAGTGAGACCCTGCCAAGATTCTGGTACTTTCCTAGCAGCTCTTTTCCTTTTTCTCTCCATGTGAACTTTGTACACACCAGCTCCTCTTCGCTTTCTGCCATGAGTGGAAGCAGCCTGAGGCCCTCACCAGAAGAAATGCTGGTGCCATTCTTCTTGTATAGACTGCAGAACCATAAGCCACATAAACCTCTATTTATAAATTAGTCAGCTTTGGGTATTCCTTTATAGCAACACAAATGGACTAAGACACAAAATTTATCTTTAACCGTAGAATGAAACAAGAAAGTACATTTAAAGTGTTACACAAAATGCCAGGCATAGAGTAGATTTTCTTGTTTTTCCTTTTATTCTCCACCTGCTGTTTATGGATTCAGAGTAATAAATGTGTTCAGATTTAGAAGACTGAAGGCACTGAATAGGTAAACTTGTCTTTTTCAATAAGTTGTTGGTTTCATCTACAGTTTGTTAAAGGACTTTTGTTTTTCTTTACTATTTGCTAAATAAAAATAAAAATAAAGCTTTGCCATATTCTGTATTATATAACATTACTGTACAAATTATCTTAGCATATAAGCAATCTGTCTGATAAATTTGGTTTTGGGATTTTTCCAAACACACTTTTTAGAAATTGCCATAAAGCTAGTGTTCTTTTCATAAATAGGCATTTTTTACATTTTTTTTGTAAACATTCAGAACAGCCTTGTTAAGGAGGCTCTTCCTAAAAGATATTAATCTTAAATTTGATTTACATATCTATAAAAAAATATTTGAGCCTCATTTCATTTTGGTTCTGCAAATGAGCCTTATGGAATGTTAATTGACAGCAGAAATCATGGAAAGCTTCTTAAGACCAGTTTTTGCCCCTTCTTGAGTGAAAGGATTTCTTAGAGTTGCCCTGCATTTTAGTAATATGGCTTTGTTTTAACATGTTCACAAATTTTTCAGATTTGAAAATCTTGTGAAACCTACCTTGTTTACATGCCTTATTGAGGCTCCACCATTTTTCAGATGTCTTTTTGGATCAATTTAGCCCAACTGATTACTCTTTCTAAATATAAGTTTAGTAATATGTGCCCCACATTGTAGCACTTAGTTGTTTCTAATTATTCCATGAAGGTTATCTTCTCTCTCAAACTAGATTTATATCTCTTGAGTGTTCTGTAAACCCTGGGGCTTAGCTTAGTGTCAGAACTATTATAAGGTTCCTGTGAAGTATTTGTTTGATGATTAATTAAACTGAAGTCATTTAGAAAAACACTATGCAAAGGGGAATTTTCTTCTCCAGTATATGCCATTTAACTCCAAGTTGACCAAGAATGAAAAATGATCTTTTTTACCAATTATTATCAATTGATGGTACACTTTTATGTTGAAAGTATTTAGACCATATCAGGGTTCAATAAATAATGTCATAACTGAGTGGTAATCCCTTCCTTAAGCAGAAGTTGGGGTGGGTGACAGGTAACATTCATTTGCACATTATTACCACTTCTTTAATTTTTGAGTTTATTTTATATTTTTCATGCTTTTTTATGCAGGAGAGTTAAAAATATTACTTGCAGAAATGATATAAGGAAAAAGCCTAGAAAACTATTTTTAGGCAAATTATCAATGGTTAAATCTGAGTAATTGCTTTAATAAAGTATGTATCTGATAGTCAGATTTGATTCAAAAAACAATAAAATAAGAAGTCATATTGTTTTGATAGCAATTCTTCCCTTTTATCCATGAGAATGATAATGTCATGCCTTTTGAGATGCCATATAGAAGGAAATCAACTTTTCCACCTATTTCACAATCTCTTTCCCACCAACCCCAAAGGCTAATGAAATATTGAGGCCCAGATTAAAAATATCTGGGTCATTAATTAATGGGAGCTTGCTTATGTCATATAACAAGGCGTCATCTCACTATGGGAAAGAGGGGCATTTGCACACACACCTTCCACTTTCTATTATTGACTGGTGTACATCCATTGAGAATCTTTCTTGTTTTACTAACCATGGCTTAAGATACCCTGAATAATCATATAAATCTTCTAGTACCCACAACTGTTTATATATACAGAAATTAGTGTTCTAGTTACCAACTTTTTCATTAGTGACATTTTCTATTTTTCTTTATTTTGTATTTCAGCTCTCTGTCCTCATTATTTGTGACATCAATGAAAACATGGATTATATTCTAGAATTTTTTGTATAGTAATGATTGTCAACTGAATGGAAAATTCTCTCATATATATGTAATTTTTCCTCACATGGATGAAGACAGAAAAGTGGATCTGGAAAACAAAAACTATGGATCAGAATCTGGCTTGTTATTAAGAATGCAACTTGATATCACTTCTCATGAAAAGCCTTCCTTGAACTTTTCTAACTTCTGAACTTGTGCTGTTTTCTGCTCCTGCATGCTTTCATAATACTATATGCTTACCTGAATCAGCACATATAATACGCTGATTTGTCTTTATTAGCTTATAAGTTAGCTCTGAGTGCAGGGGAAAAGTCTCATTCCTTTGTGAATTCCTAGTATCCATCATAATACCTGGTGTATAGTAGGCTCTATATATGTGGTTATGGAATAATGTTGTAACCATCAACAAATGAGAGATACTTTTGATAGGATAATAAGTAAACAAGTAATAAAATTTTATATTATTGAAATAATTTTATTTCAAAATTCAGTTTTGTTTTTATGTTAGGATATATATACCAATACTCTATAAACCAGCACTTTCACTTTTACAATAATAATAAAATTTTTACAACCACAGAACTACTTTGCATTACTAGAATAGTTCTTTTTTTAATAAAGCCCCAAGTACTTTACAGTAAATGATTTAGCAGTCTAATTACAATGTTTTGAGGGACAACAACTTACTGACAATTTCTTACAGCTCATTAGCATCTGGCACAGAATATTTTAGTGAAGATCTGTGACACTATCTAGACCAACCACTTCTTGTAAAAGATGAGACCATGAAACCTCAGAGAAGTGGCATGATCTATTAAGGTCTCACAGTTGGCTAACGGAGGTCAAGGGCAAAACTTGTATTTCAGATACAATGGATGGTCCATAACATCTCCAACTGTCTGCCATGCCTCCAATCCTGTCTAAAGAAAGTGATTACAGGAAGAGGATTTGTATAAACACGAATGGCCTTTGACAAGGAACCTGTTACCCTGTCTGCAACAGAAAGTGCTAGGGAGTAACCTATTAGCCAATAGCAGAATTTGGTAAGGTAGGTCATTCCTTGCCTAGGAAAGGAATAGTTTTGAGGATATTCTTAATAGTGGGAAATCATATTGGTGGCTGACACATTTACCTAATTCTACTTTTTCTACTGGAGTGTGAAAGGGAAATGCACATGGGGATGAGCAGCATAGAAGAAACAATAGGCACTTTCTCCTCAGTGATATTCTTCATTCTCTCATGTGAGTTGATGATGTGTGCTGTGTCAGATGCTGTGCCAGTGGCAGAGCAAAAACTCACCTGATCCTTGACCTCAGAGGTTTCTAAAGAAGATAGACATCATTCAGATGATGAGGCAAAGCAATGCAAACATAAAGGCGTTTTAATCATATTGACATAGAGGTTCATGGTATTTAGAATTTATTACACATAGATTTGGTTTTATCAAGGAGGTTAAGAAAGTTTTCCCTGAATAAAGGAACTAAATTTGAAGAATGAAAAATTAATCAGTGTTAAGACAGAGGAAAGAGCATTCCAGGTAGAAGAAATATATTTAAAGACTTGCGTGGGAGGAAGAAGGGTAGATTCTAGTGACGGAAAGATGAACAGTGAATCTCGAATGGTGTGAGATTGTGTGTGGTGAGGAAAATGAGGCCAAACTGTGCAGAGGCTTATAGAGCATGTTAGACAATTTTGTTTTTATTTTAGTAACAAGAAGCATTTGAAGCATTTGGAAACATGCCAACTGCAATGTGTGTGTGAATTGATTAGAGGGAAGACAGGCTGAATAAAATGCAGAACAGGTAGGAAGTAATGATAGCACTTTAGGTAAGAGGTAAGAATACTTGAACAATGGGACGGGAGGATGCATTTTAGGGTATTACAACACCAGAACTTTCAAGCCAATACACTATACTATTTTCTGAACAAGATCGAGACACTGGTTCGAGTTTTCTGTACTTTCTTGGATTGTTAAGCTTTAGATGTACTGGGATTCAGCATGACTCTATGGCTCTTGTAATACTTGCCTCAGATTTCTTCTTATTCCATCAATTCATGGACTAAACCTTTCTTACTGGGTATATTCTCATCCTTGCATTCACAAAAGAGATTTAGAAATACATTTATGAAGACCAGAAAAGAAGTTGTAAGAAATTATCAGAGGAATGTAGACAGGCAGTGAGAATGAGGCAGAGTAAGCCAG
This sequence comes from Macaca thibetana thibetana, assembly GCF_024542745.1. Taxonomy (NCBI): domain Eukaryota; kingdom Metazoa; phylum Chordata; class Mammalia; order Primates; family Cercopithecidae; genus Macaca; species Macaca thibetana. The sequence goes on from NC_065590.1 coordinate 54,795,586, forward strand.
TGAGAGTCTCTGACCCATTTTTTATTTCCGGTTTGGGAGCATTAAACTGAACTACTAGCTATAATTTCTTGAATATGGTTGATGTACCCAGTGAAAAATACTTTCTGGGCACTACTTTAGGAAAAAAATAGGGATTAAGAGATATACAGATGATGATAATTTGTGTGTGATTTCTTAAAACCTTCATTAACCTGTTGAGAAAAGTATAAACTCTGATGCTGGGTTTAGCCATGTACATCGAGAATCTCTGACTCAGAAAGCACTTCTTCATTTTAAAAGCTTTTTGTTGTTGAAATAATATTAATGCATAGTTTTCTTATATGTCTCCATAATGCTTCTTCTAATGTTATCATCATACATAAACATAGTTCAATTATTAAGATTAAGCAATTAATATTTATAGTCTACTATTAACTAAACCTCAGACCCTTTTTGGATATCACGAATTTTTCTGCTATTATTATTTTCCTGTTACAGGATCTAATCTGGAGCCTCAAATTGCATATAGTTATTATGTCTTCTTAGTCTTTCCCAAATTGTAACAGTTCCTCAGTCTCCACTTATTTTTATAACCTTGACACTTGGAAGAGTACTGATCAATCACTTCGTAGAATGTCCCTTGATTTGTGTTTCTTTATGATTCCCTTAAGGTAATGATTTTTTTTCTCAAAAATATAACATCCTAACATCTCTGTATCCTTCAGTGTGTCAAATCAGTAGATACATGATATCAAAATATGGTATTACTGATGATGTTAACCTTGATCACTTGGTTTAGGTTGTGCCAGTTTTTTGTTGTTGTTGCTGTTGTTTAAATTCTATAGTTACTATTTTTCCCTGTGCCATTAAGGCACATTTTGGGAAAGATATTTTGAGACTATGCAAATATCTTGTTTTGCCTCAAACTTACACTAACTAATTTTAACAACCACCAGTGAACCTTGAATGGGAAAATTATTACTTTGGTATTCAAACTGGAATTATTATTTTCTATATTCCTTTAACAGTTACAGATTGAAATTCTTCTCTAGTGAAGAGCTGTCTCTTATCTTGTCTTTATTTATTTGTTTCAATTAATTATGTCAGTATAAAAGCTATTTACTCTTAGGGTTTTGTTCCAGTTATATGGTTATTTATTTTATTATTCAGATTGTTTCCGCTTTGGTCAGGGAGAGCTCTTTTAGCTTGGTTCCTATGAGATTCAGTCTTCCTTCCCTACATCCTGCCTTCCAAGCCTCCTTATATTCTGGGATCACAAAATTTTCCACATTTTGTTTCTGTCTGTCCCATCCCTTGAATCAACAAATCTTCCAATAAGCTTTGGTTTCTTGTTTAGGGAATAATGACAATTTACAAGTCTGTATGTGTTCAGTACATCTTTTCCTGAATATTTTCCGTCTTTGATTGGTTGAATCCATAGATGTGGAATCCACGGATGAGGAGGGTCATCTGTATATATTTTGAAAAACTGTATGCTCATGATAATTCCTCAATTTTAGTCCACACCATAGGATTCCTTCTAGCCTTCTTATGTAACCTCATTCCATGACAGTGAAAAAACTGCCCTCGTTATCCACAATAGTGGATAGTATTCAATCATAGTATTTTCTTAAAGCAGTTTCAGATTTGCAAACCTGTGAGTTTACCTGTGGGTTAAAAAAAAAATGCTAACTAGGCTACAGTAATTGTGTATAGTCCTTTTGTCTTTTGGTCTTTTGCCTTATGATATAATAGCAAAATACTGTTAGGTTAATTTTTCTTTTCCAAATGCCTTCAATGTGGTCATATTAATTTTAAGTAGTAGATTTATTTGTTATAGTTCATATTCCATTTTGAATTTTTCCTTCATTCTGGTTATTTACTTTGTAAAATTTATATACTGTAAAATTCCATCTCTGCCGTGTACAGTTTTGTGGGTTTAGGCAATTCATAGAGTACTCTGACTCCTACCTCAGTTGAGATAAAGAACATTTCCATCATCCCAAAAGTTTCCTCATGCTCCAATTTGTGGAAAACCTCCCTCTCCACACACAATATTCCACCTCCAACCACTGATTTGCCTTCTATGTTTGTTTTGCCTTTCTTACCAGAGTATTTTTTGCTTTTTTCATACTGTCATATAAATGGAGTTATAAAACAGAAATTCTTCTTGGTGTGACTTCTTTCACTTAGTCAAGTGTTGCATTAATCAATAGTTCATTCTATTTGCTATTTTATGTAGTATTTCATTTTATGTATACGATAGATCATAGTATATTTATTCACTGAAACTAGTTGAACTCTTTTCCAGATTTTGGTGATTATGAATAGAGCTGTTACAAATATTCATGTGCAGTTTTTGTTTGTTTTTTTTATATGCTATTACTGCTCTTGAACAATTCCTTAGAGTGTTAGTTAGGGGTCATATGGTAAGTGTGTATTTAAATTATAAGAAACCGACTCATTATTTTCCAAAGTGGCTGTACCATTTTGCATTCCCACCAGCAACGTATGAGAGTTCCAGTTGTTTTGAATCACTGTCACCACTTGGAAGTGTGTGTAAGTGTGTGTGCACGCTTAATAGTCATTCCGGTATGTGTGTGGTGGTATCTCATTTCTTTATATTTTCTAGTCATATATTTTACATTTATGTCTAGAATCCACTTTAAGGGTATTTTGGATTTTTTTGTTTTGTTTTTGTTCTGTTTTGTTCCTATAAGTTTTAAGATTCAGGTTGAAGCTCATTTATTGTCTATGTGTGTATAATTATTGGAGTTAAATTCATTGAAAAGACCATCCATTTCCCATGAAATTGTCTCCCTCTGTCAAAATCAACTGACTATATATGTGTGTCTATATCTGAAATTTCCATTTGATTCGATTTAATTATGAACATGTTCCATTGCCAGTTTTAAGTGTATGTAGCTACTGAGATGATCATAAGATTTTTCTTCTTAATCTGTTCATATGATAAATTAATTTTTACATGTTGAAGGAGTATTATATTCCATGGATAAATCTAATTTGGTTCTGATGATGCATTGCCCTTAATATATTGCTGTGTTTCATTTGTGATATCTGTTTGAAAGATTTTTGCATCTATGATCATGAAAGATATTAGTCTATAGTTTTTTTCTTTTGATGATTTCTTAAAATTTTTGTATTAGGATAATGTTACCCTCACAGGACTGTTTCTTTCTGAGTTGTTTTATGGACAGTTTTTGTAAAGTTGATTCTGTCTTAAGTGTTTAGGAGACTTCACCTGTAAAATATTCTAGGCATAGAGTTTTCAGTGGAAGGCATTTTTCAGTCTGAGTTCAATATTTCTAATAGATGTAGGACTATTCAGATTGTTTGATGTTTAGTGTGCATTGACAACCTGTATCATTCAGGGAATTGGTGCATTTCATCTAAGTTAAATTTATGAGTGGATATTGTTTTGTTTACCTATTCTTCTTTTAATATCTCTAAGGTCAGTAGTGATTTCCCCTCTTTAATTCATAATATTTGTAAATTTTCTCTTATTCTCTTGGCTAGTATGGCTGCTGAGAGGTTTGTCAATTTTATTGAACTTTTCAAATAACCTGCCCGTTTCATAGATTTCCTATTGTTCTCTGTTTAAATTTCATTGATTTCTGCTCTTATTTTGATTATTTCCTTCCTCTGCTTACTTAGGTTGAATTTACTTTTCTTTAGTTTCTTAAGGTAGAAGCTTAAGTAACTGATTTTTAGATCAGTTATTTTTTTCCTTTTAAATACGAACATATAATACTATCACTTTCCCTCTCAGGATGGCATTCTTTTGATACGCCTTTGTTTATATTGGTTAAAAATATTGGTAATTGTTACCACCACTTGGTTAACTTTTTTAGTTGATTTCTCACTGGTGTCTGCATGTGTCTTTTTCAGGTTAGCAAATGCTTGTGTCCCATTTCTACAGATTACTCTCTTTCCTTAGATTTTGGGGTACTTGGACACCTTGAGGCAGCAGTTCTCAATGGGTTCACAAAAAGTCAGGAAATGTTAGGTTTGCCAGCTTTTTCTGTTGTTATAAAGGAGAGCTGCTTCAGCTTTCTATAGCTGTAAGAGTAAAGTGAAAGCCCACATATTTATTAAGATATAAAGGTAACCATGTGGATTATACCTAGGCAAGTTCTAAAGGAAGACAAAATAATTTGTCACATGTCCTCATTTTGCCCTCAGTCCTATGTCCTTCCACATCCTGGGCCTGGATACAATTGTTGGCTTTCTGGCATCCATCTGTTGTGTACAAGAAAAGAATGGAAGAGGAGAAAATCTGAAAAGAGCATAGATCCATGGCAGCACCATGAAGCATCCATGTTAGTTTTTGTACTACTCACCTCCAGACTTCACTTCTCCTAGAAAATAAACCTTTCTCACGTTTAAGTTACTGTTGTTTGAGTTTTCAGTTACAGTGCTAAATGATGCTTACATATGGAGGTTTAAGCCGCAGATATTTGTATTAAAGCTAAAATTATAATCATGTACACCTGGCTAACTTTAATTTGCAAAAAAAAAAAATGCCATGAAATTGAAAATCATCACGCAGTTTAAAATCCATTGGGATTTTAATCTCACTCTCTAAATAAAATATATGGAAAAGAAGAACCGGACAGCATTATTCAAGAGAAATATAATTCTCTAAAACCTAACTGAAATCCACAATTGGGCCAAGATGTGATCATTATAAGATTATTTTTAAAGATATTATAAAAACTATTTTTATGATATCAAAAGTTTGTGTTGCTAAGGAATCAAAATGATCATTTAGATTGAGCTGTTTATTTTACAGAAAAAGAAACTGTGTTCAGACATATTCTTTCATAGGTCCTATGTCACACACGTTATAAGCATCAGAATTAGATTTAGGGCACAGTGTTTTCAGTTAATAAAGGGCAATTCTTTTCATTGTACCAGAAGCAGATATCTTAGATTAAAATATTAAAAAAAAGATTAAAAAGGTGATACATTTAATCTTCATGTAAAGTTGATATCTTCATAGAAACACAATCTTAACTAGTTCTTATAACCATATGTGCTTGTACAGACAGTTTATATATAGAGATAAAAACAAAAGGCAACCATTGATGGATTATATGAGCAACAAGCAAGAATCACAACAAAGTAACAATCTCAGGTTTTATAAATGATAGCATGCCCTCAACAGTTAGGTGTACTGCTCTGCTTCTTTAAGGCAGTTTTTTGAGTAATTATGCACAGTTATATAATTATATTTTTTAAATCTCTGTTTTGAGCTTTATTCAGGGCTATCCTTGGATATTCCCCAACTAATCACAACATATTTAAAAGAAAATAACCTCTGTTTAGTGGAGCTATATGAGAGTTGTCTCATGATACCAAAAAAATAAATTAAGGTCATAGTACATCAAATAATTTTCCAAAGAGTGGATAAACCAGTTAGGATAATAAAATAATATACTTCCTATTTTCATTGTATTATTATTAGTACTATTATTATTATTTTGGTATATCTCACTTCAATAAAGTGTGGGTGTGAACTGTTGAATCACAGAATGTTTTAACAACAAAAATCTAAGTTTCTCACTTACAGATAGGAATTTATAGTAAACTGCAAAATGCCTTCTTAAGAAAAAGGAGAAAGAGAAGGAAGGAAGCAGCAGAAAGAGGAGAGAGAGAGAGAAGCAGAAAGAGACAAGGAGAGAGAATGTGCATGTGCTGATCAAATACAACAGTCTCGATATCTGTATACATAAGTGTTGTTCTATTAAATCTCATGACTCATGAACAGCTACTAGCAACCTACTTTCCTTACAAGATGTGTCAAAATTTGTATGATGATATCTATACTTGAAAGTAAGATAAGAAAGAGGATAGATTTGAAGATGAAATAATGATTTGACATGAGCTCTACTTCCCAGAATGTTTACATTGAATCTGTGTCCTTTAAACATCTGTATGGCATTCCTCCAATTCATCTCCTCAAAGTTGCACTACAGGGTTTTGTTTGTAGCTAAGTTTTTTCTAAAAAATATGGTTTGATTCTATATGGCTTTATTAGAATATACTGATGTGTGTTTAGGGGTTTGAAACATTGCAGATGCTTTTGCAAACCATTTGGCTTTCCTAATTTCAGTTATCTGTCAGTGTTCTTGTTCTCTTGAAGATTACACAATTCTGTTTTATTTCCTCCAATTCTGTATTTGTTTTTATCTTCAACCATTTTGAATTCAAAACTCTTTTATCATGCAGGTCTATCAATGTACAATGCAATAAATGAGAGTTCACATGAGAGGATAGAAGACAGAAAGGAGTTTCCAGACTCTTGAGATATAGTCTGACATTGGCCTGATCCACAGAAAGAATATTCTCTTTTCATGAATTCCCAGTTTCATTTCCCTGGTTTATGACACATAGGTAAGACTTCGAAACTGTCAACAAAAAAGCTTATGACTGATGACAAGCAATAGTTTGAAGAGCACTTTATATTTTATGCAGCTATTTTATCACATTTGACTCCATTTTCATAGCAGTTATATATTTCCATGAGTTCAGAAATTGCTTAAAATGCTGGTTTCTGTACACTAAGAGCAAAACACCTATTTTTTTCTGAAAATTTTTCTTGCATTGAAAAATCACTTTGACATTATGTTTACTTTAATTTTTTACAAAAGAAAGAAGTCAACTCAGCTTTACTACAAGCTTTTCGTAGAAGAAATGGTAAATATTTCATATGAATGCTTTTTATTTAAATAACTCTTATTTATTGCTTATTACTATGTGCCAGACATTGTTGTAAACTCTTTCAAATATTTGTTCAATGTGCACAAGTCAATGAGTTAAGTATTATTGTGCTGTCTCTTTTGCACCAGAAAAAATTATTCAACAAAGAAATGTGGTTACTGAAGTCCCATTTATGTATGTCATTTGAGTTTATTGTCTAAGTGTAAAATCTCTAATTAAAACAAAATAAAATATTTGAAAGAGTTCATTGGCAAATGACAAGTAAATATTTCTTTTAAGTTCGATAATATGTCTTATTGTTGAGAAACTTTTACCACATTATAAGTAGTCTTCTTTTATTTCTTATTTTAATTTGCATTTGGATCTCAAGGTAGAGCTGTTTTACGCAAATAGTAATGGGCGATAATAGGATGTACCTTATTGTTACATGGTGTCAACATGGGGAGCTCGTGTTATATGAGATGCAAATATCATACCTACACAGCAAGAGAAAGGTCATTATAATTACCTTTATTTAAAAATGCTCATAGATAAGCATCCTCTACAACAAAGGAAAATAAATATTTCATGTGTCACGGATGAAATTGCAATAAAATTTATAAAATATTAGAAGTAAAGACAAGGCATATTTCATATATACCTTTTGTATTTTACAAAAAAAACTTTCTGACCTGAAAAACATATAACAGAAAAGCATATAATAGAAACAATATAAATTTAAAGAACTTTATATTAAAGTAGAAACAATTTCAGAAGACAAACGCCATGTCATCCTTTTAAAAATTTACATATATAAAAGTTTAAATTACACAAATTAATAAAATGAGAAACAAAAACAGTGAGAATTTATCAAAACCTGAAGACTCACAATGCAAATGATCTGTGATTTAGAAGGAAAACATGGAGATGGCATTTCAGTATTAAAATGGAAAAAGCGGAATATAAACTCATATAAAATGGAGGTTAGAATATCACAGGAGAGTATTCTAAATAAACATACAGAAATATAATTGAAAAGTTAGATGAGAAGGGAATTTACCAGAATAATGCAATTTGCTAAAATTTTCTTTAAACAATTGAGAACTTAAACACACATATTCATTCAGGAAGTTGAATGAGAAAAAAATCCTACACAAAATAAATGTACAATGTTCAAATAATTTTAGTCAGATTTGACCAAAATTGAAGAGGGATTTAATCTTATATTCATGCAAATTATTTTAGACAATTAAAAAAATTACCCTATAGCACTTTAAGGAAATTTCCATAATGTTAATAATAAAATTTAACAAAAACAGAAAGGAAAAGGAAAATCAGAGGTGAATCTCCCTAATGCAGGTATTTGCCAAAATTATAAATAAAATAATAGTAAAAATGCAAAGCAATATATAAAATGTATCATAATCAAAAAGGACAAGAGGCATGTAAATATATTTAATGTAAATATATCTACTAACATAATTCAACACCTTAAGAAAAAACAGAAACCAATATTCACCCCAACAGGTGCAAAAAAAAGCAATGAATGTAATAAATACTTGTTATGCTAAAATATAGAACAAAATTAATAGTTCTTCTGAAATAACATTTTTCCCAATCTGTGACATAGACAATATTAGTGAAATATTAGATGCTTTGTTTTGAAAATCACAAAATATATGTTTACTCTTGCACTTCTATTTACGTTTGCACTGGAATTCTGGTCAGCACAATAAGACAAAAATCTGGATCCCAAAGATGGAAAGAAAAGTGGCAAGATTGGCAAAAATTATCGTTGTCTATATAGAACCTCAAGGGAGCATAAGACAGTTGTTTAGAATTAATAGTAGTCTGTTAAACTGCTATAATATGTAGTATAGTATTAGTAAAAATGATCATTGTCTATATAGAACCTCAAGGGAACATAAGACAATTGTTTACAAATAATAGTAGTCTGTTAAACTGCTATAATTGATATAGGCAACAATAGATTTCTATATATCTGAATATAAAAACTAGAAAAATTAACAATTGTGAATCTATAATGAATATATCTTTATAAGAGTAACAACATTTAAAATTGTCTGGGTATAATCTTTGAAAGATATACATGTAAAATCTATATGGAGAACATCAAAATATTATTCAGGTAAAAAATTAACAAAATAGAATGGCTAATCATGTTCAAGGATGGGAAGCCTTATTATGAGAAATCTGACAAACTAACAAAAATCTCTTATCAAAAAATAAAGAGCCAAGACAGTAATAAAATAAAATATTAAGAGCAAGGGGGGGCTGGGAGGATTTTCTTCAGATATTGGAACTAATTACAATAGCAATATAAAGAGTAAAATATGGCACAGGATATAAAGAGTCAAATTAAAAACAGAATGCTGAAATTAATTCACACATGTATGGAACTAGATATATCACAAGAAGGGCACTAAATATGTTAAAGAATGGACTATACATATTAGAATTAATAAATTGATTATTCAATGAAAGATTTAGGGACAGTTTGCGATCCACAAGCAAACTATCTCAAATATATTCTAAATATTTATATGTGACAAATTTCTTAAGCTTGTCTGGAAATAGAGATTTTGAACTTTTTTTGTGGATACAATGTTGGAAATTCACGTTAGGAGAAGTCTATATGGAATTTTCAGAATATCTTTATCTTCCATAGCACTGAGATGGAAACGTAAACATTAATGTTCTATTTAAAATCCATCAAATTGACAAATATTTAAAACAATTATTCCTCATACCTCATATTAACAGAGACATGGAAAAAAGTAAATTTCCTTGTTCTAACTATAGCAGTAGAGTTGGTACAATTTTGTACCAACTATACAAAATTGTTTTAATTTTGTATTACAATTTTACCAATTTGGAAAGGGGACTAGCAAACCCAGAAAAATAAAGATAGGCATAGTCTACTACAACCTTGAAATTATTTTATTTAAATTTGTAACAAGAAGAAGCATTTGCACATGTACACAGGAAAATGTTACTAAAATGTTCATTACACTATTGCTTGAAATAATTTTTAAAAGGAAAAAGAAATTCCTCAATTAGAAATAGATCAGTTGATTTTAGTACACATATTTAATGAAAAAATACATGGCAGTGAAATACATGAGTTAAAGCTACATATAAATCAATATAAAAATATTAAGAATATTGAAGAGTCAAATGTAATTACCAAGTACATATAGCATAATACCTTTTATATAAAAGTTACAATATTTAAAAATACATTATTTATGAATATACACATATGAAGTAAAAATATATAAACATAGAAGGAATGTACGACTGGCTTCAGAAGAGCGATTTAACTCATAGGGGAAAGTAAGGCAGAGTCAGGTGCAAAACTAGCAATACTTTATAAAAAGATACGGCTGAAATAACAAAATGGTAATCTTTGTTGATTTTTTGTGGTGAATAAATGGGTGATTGTCTAAATATCCTCTATATTTCTTACGTTTAATCAATTTTTTAAAAAGGAAAAATCACAAATATTTACATAGGTTATCTATGTTTTCCAAAACGACCATCTCTTTACACATTTAAAATTGAATTGTGCATTAAAAATCATATGTGTGTTGTTTAAAATTTATTATGTATATAAGATGGTGAGAAAGTGAGTTACTCCAGCATTTAAAATATGTTGAGACTGGCTACCAAAGAATATTTTTAACACTGACTCACTAAAAAATTCCTCCATAGTTGCTATTCTTTCTGCTGTAGTGAGATAAAATAGTATCCTGATGTACAAGGATGAAGTGAAAAGGATTTTTTAGAGGTAAATGTACAATAGATATGTATACACATTATATATCTATGATGTGATATATATCAGTAATACACATCATTGGAAAAAAGTTCTATATGAATAAAAAGTAGTTTAGTATAATTGTACTTTGAAACTTCTAAATCATTTTCTCATTCAACTCAATGTGTAATGACAGATTTTACTGCATTTTATAATGTAGAATATGTGCCTGATAATCAAACTAGCAAACTGGGTTGCATATGCTAATTTATGTATTTAAGTAAAAAGTGACTACCTCATTATGATATTTAAATGCTTGCCAATTTCGATTTAAATTATAAAACATTTTGATGCATGAAGGCAAAAATGTAATCTAATTACAGATAACACCTTTATTCTGTCTTGGTATTCCTGCAGTCTTATCACTCATGACTTCATTATTTTAATAAAGACATCCTGGAACCATGATCTAGAGTTTAGAATACAAATGTATATTTTAGCTATACATTTCTATAAATTTAGAAACTGCTTATAATGAAACCATTGGTGTGACATTAGCAATAATAATGTGAAGAGACAGCCTGTGTTTCTTCTTGAAATAATGCCATTGAATCTCAGATCAATTAAAAATACTTTGATTCATGTATAGTTCCAACAATAAAATAATAAAACTTGTATTTATAGAGTAAGAATTAGCTATGTAGGAAAGCTGTTTCTTTTCTCTATGAATACAAAATCTTTATAAAGTTAGGCATTAATATCAATCTATATTAAGGTTTTGGGATTTTGAGTTGCTGAAGAAGAAGTAAACAAGTAGATATTTTTAAAATTTGAGTTAAGAATTTGTATTTGTTAAAATGTTTATGTGGTTATCATTGGATTTTTCAATTTATGGGAAATTCATCGTATAAGATTACTGAAATGCATCAAGCATATTCTCCATAGATTGTGTGGAATTAGGAGGTGTTGGTAATAACTCAAAATTTAAATGATGGGCAGATAAACTATAGTGCTTCCTTAAGTAGAAATATTTGTACTTATGTGAATGAATGCTCCAAGTACACTAACTGAAAAAAAGTAAGAAAAGCAAGGCCCTATAATAAAATCTCACTTTTATTAAAATAAGTTAAAAAAGGAAAAATCAATCCATAAATAGAATAAAAATTAGATTTATTTTATATTAAAATTGAGTGAATGAGTAAATGATGAGATCCCAAATGTTCTTATTAACAAACACCTTTAACGCAAAGAATAAGTTTATTCTTAATAATCTTAGTTAATAGCGATAATAATGAAAATAAACAGAATATATTAACAAGCTAATGGGGAAAGCATATTTCCTGGATATCTCAATTGTTTTTGATTTGTCATCCATGAAAAATGTCTTCTGGATAAGTATGCATGCATGTACTCTGTAAGAACATGAACAGTGCAAAAATGTATGGCATAGAAAGTGGAAACCTCTCAATCCTGGATTTCATGTATAGTTATTGTTAACAATAAAAATTCACACAGAAAGCATTATATGTGTATATGTTGTGGGTTGAAGTGGGTCCCCAAAATTTATACATTGAAGTCCTAACCCTGAGTAACTCAGAATGTAAGGTTATTTGAAAATAGAGTTGTCACAGACATAATTGGTTAAGTTACAGTAGGACCTAAGCCATTATGACTGGTGTCCTTAGGAAAAGGGAAAATTTAGACAGACACATGTGCAAGGAGTACTCCATGTGAAGAGAAGACAGAGACCCGAGTGATGCTTCTAAACCAAGGAATGCCAAAGATTGCCAGCAAACTACCAGAATCTAGGTAACAGGCATCAAACTGATTCTTACAGCCCTCGGAAGAAAACAAACTTGCTGACACCTTGATACATCTTGATTTTGGATTTCTAGACTCTGGAACTGGAAGACAACAAATTTCTCTTGGTTAAGACGTCCAGTTTGTTAATGGCAACCCTAGAAAAATACATATATTGCCAATATTCCACCATTATTAATATTCTCTGATATTTATTTTATTACATTCCTATACATCTATCCATTTATTAATTCATCTTACTAGGATGCATGTCAAATAAATGGATAGTATCTATACACCTCAACAATAAACATTTAAGTACATAATAAGCTGAAATGCAATATTAGGTTATAGGGTTTTTTAAAATTATTTAATAGACATAATTGTACATGTTTATGAAGTACATAGTGATGTTTCAATACATACAATATATAATGAGATCAGACAAGGGTAATTAACATATCCATCATCTCAAACATTATTTCTATGTGTTGCAAACATTCAATATCTTCTCTGCAGCAATTTGAAGATGTATGTTATTGTTAGCTATAGTCATCCTACAGTGCTATAGAACACTAGAACATATTTCTCCTATCTAGCTATAATTTTGTATCCTTTAATAAATCTCTGCCTATTCCCCCCTTCCCTTTAAACTTCCCAGCTTCTAATAACCTTTGTTCTATGCTTACTTCTATGAGATCAACGTTTTTAGTTTTTGCATATAAGTAAGAACATGTGGTATTTAACTTTCTCTTCTTCACTTATTTCACTTATGTCATCCAGGCTCATTCGTGTTGTTGTAAATGCCAGGATTTCATTCTTTGTTGTGGCTAAATAGTATTCCATTGTGTGTATACTTCATATTTTCTTTATCCATTCATCTGTTATTGGAAACTTTGGTTGATTCCATTTTCTGGCTATTGTGAATCATGCTGCAATAACAGGAGTGTGAAGATTTTGCTTCAATATACAGATTTCCTTTTCTTTGGATAAATAGTCAACAGCAAGATTGCTGAATTATGAATACATGATAGTTCTATTTGTACTTTTTTGGGGAAACCTTCATATCATTGTCCATAATGGCTGTACTAGTTAACATTCTCACCAACAGTGTATTAGATTTCAGTTTTCTGCCCATCCTTGCCAGTATGTTTGTTTGTTTGGTCTTTTACATAGTAGCCGTTCTAACTGGGATGAGATGATATGATAATATTTCATTGTGGTTTTGATTCACATTTTCCTGATGATTAGTGATGTTGAGCATTTTTCACATACTTGTTGACCATTTGTTTGTCTTCTTTAGAGAAATGTCTGCTGAGATTACTTGCCTTTTTTTTTGTTGTTGTTGTTGTTGTTGTTTTCAAATGACATGATTTTGTTCTTTTATTATGGCCAAATATTATTACATTTGACCATTTAAAAATGTGGTATACATACCACATTTTCTTTATCCATTTGTTTGTTAATGGACACTTGGGTTTATTTCTTTTTGTTGTTGTTGTTTGTTTGTTTGTTTTTTGAGACAGAGTCTTGCTCTGTTGCCCCGGTTGGAGTGCAGTGGCATGATCTCAGCCCAATGCAACCTCTGCCTTCCAAGTTCAAGCAATTCTCGTACCTCAGCCTCCTGAGCAGCTGGGACTACAGGCATGTGCCACCATGCCCAGCTATTTTTTAATATTAGTAGAGATGGGTTTTCACCATTTTGCCCAGGCTAGTCTCTAACTCCTGAGCTCCAGCAATCCACCTGTCTCAGTCTACCAAAGTGCTAGGACTACAGGCATGAGCCACCATATCCAACCAATTGGGTTGATTTCATATTGTGAATGGTGCTATTTACCCATTTTTTATCAAATTGTTTATTTCTCTTGCTATTGAAATTGTTTGAGTTTCTAGTATATTCTGGAAATTAATTCCTTGTCAGATGAATAGTCTGAAAATATTTTCTCCCATTCTGTAGTTAATATTTTTACTCTGTTGATTATTTCCCTTTGCTGTGCAGAAACTTTAACTTTGATGTAATCCTATTTGTTTATTTTTGCTTTTGTTGCCTGTGCTTTTGAAATCTTATTCATAAAATCTCCCAGATCAGTGTCCTGAGGTATCTCCCCTATGTTTTTTTCTAGTAGTTTTAAAGTTTTGGGTTTTAAAATTAGGTCCTTAATCCATTTTGAGTTGACTTTTGTATAAGGTGAGAGGTGGGGGTCTAGTTTCCTTCTGCATATGGACATTTAGTTTTTCGGGCACCAATTATTGAAGAGGCTATCCTTACCCTAGTGAATATTCTTGGTGCCTTTGTCAAAAATCAGTTAACTGTAGACATGTGGGTTAATTTATGGGTTCTCTATTTAATTCCCTGGGTTTATGTGGCAGTTTTTATGTCAATACCATGCTGTTTGGGTTACTATAAACTTGAAGAATATTTTGAGATCTAGTAGTGTGATGTTTCCAACTTTGTTCTTTTTTTCTCAGGATTGCTTTAGCTATTGTTGGTCTTTTGTGGTTCCATATGTATTTTAGGATTTTCTTTCTATTTCTATGAAAAATTTCACTGGCATTTTGATAGGCAATTCATTGAATCTGTAAGTCACTTTGAATAGTATGATAATTTTAACATTAATTATTATTTTTTTCAGTGAATGTAATATGTCTTTGTAGCTTTTCTGTCTTTTTCTATTTCTTTTTTCAATGATTTGTAGTTTTTCTTGCAGAGATTTTTCACCTCCTTGGTCAAGTTTTTTTCTAAGTATTTTACTGCTTTTTTAAAAACTATATTATAAATGATTGCTTTCTTACCCTATTTTTCAGCCAGTTTATTGTTCGTGTATAGAAATGCTATTGATTTTTGTAGGTTGATTTTGTATCCTGCAACATCACCAAATCTATTCATCACTTCTAAGAGTTTTTTGGTAGAGTCTTTAGACTTTTTATATATAAGATCATTTCTTCTGCAAACAGGAATGATTTTATTTCCTCTTTTCCAATATGGATGCCCTTAGTTTCTTTCTTTTCCTTATTTACTCTGGCCAGGGCTTCTAGTACTATGTTGAATAAGAGTGGTGAGAATGGGCATGCTTGTCTTGGTCCAGTTCTTAGGAAAAAAATACTTTCAGCTTTCCCCTGTTCAGTATGATATTAGCTTTGTGTTTGTCATATGTGGCCATTATTTATTTATTTTTTTGAAGTACAATGCTTCTATACATAATTTACTGAGATTTTTATTCATGAAGGGATGTTGAATATTTTTCAATGCTTTCTCTAAAACTCTTTATATGATCATATGGTTTTAGTCCTGCATTATGTTGATAGGCTGTATCCTGTTTATTGATTTGAGTATGTTGAACATCCTTGTTACAAATTCCACTTGATTTGTTACAAATTCCGTATGATTGATATGGTTTGGATATTTGTCTCCTCCAAATCTCATGTTGAAGTGTGTTCTCCAATGTTAGAGGTGGGGCCTAGTGGGAGGTGTTTGGGTCATGGGAGTAGATCCCTCATGAATGTCTTGTTGCCCTCCTCATGGTAATTAGTGAATTGTCACTCATAGTTCACATGAGATCTGGTTGTTTAAAAGAGTAGCAGGGGCACCTCCTCAACTCTGCTACTGCTTTCACTATGTGATACGCCTGTTCCCCTGTCTCCTTCCATCATGATCATAAGCTTCCTGAAGCCTTCATCAGAAGCAAGTAGCAGCACCACACTTCCTGCACCACGGACTGCAGAATCATGGGCCTAAATAAACCTCTTTTTTTTTTTTTTTTGTAAATTACCCAGCCTCAGGTATTTCTTTATAGCAATGCAAATGGATTGATGCAGTGATCTTTTTGATGTGCTATTGAATTTGTTTTGTTCATATGTTCTTAAGCACATTTTATCTAAGTTCATCAGGAATATTGGACTACAGGGCTTTGTTTGTTTGTTTTGTTTGTTTTTCTCATGTCCTTGTTTTTGTTATCAAGAATATGCTGGTCTTGTAAAATGAGTTTGGAAGAATTCCCTTCTCTTCAATTTTTTGAAATAGTTTGAGAATAATCAGTATTACTTCTTCAAAGTTGCAGTGGAACTCAGCAGTGACTTCATCCCTTCCTGGACTTTTTCTTGTTGGGAGACATGTTATTACTGATTCAATCACATTACTTGTGATTGGTCTGTTCAAGTTTTCTACTTCTTTTGGGTTCCATCTTGATAGGTTGCATGTGTATAGGAATTAATCCATTTCCTCCAGCTTTTCAAATTTATTGGTGTATTGTTCATAATATTCTCTAATAATCCTTAGTATTTCTGTTGTAAGGTCTCCTTTTTGGTTTCTGATTTTATTTGGGTCTTCTCTCTTTTTCCCTTAGTCTAGCTAATGATTTGTTAATTTTCTTTTCTTTTCAGAAGACCAACCTTTTGTTTCATTGGACTTTTCTACTTTTTGTGGTCCCAATTCTGTTTATTTCTGCTCTGATTTTTATTATTTATTTCCTTCTACTAATTTTGGGTTTCATTTTTTCTTGGTTTTCTAGTTCTTTAAATGCATCATTTTGTCATTTATCTGAAATCTTTCTACTTTTTTGATGAATATATTTATTGCTATACACTTGCCTCTTAATACTGCTTCACTATGCCCAGTAGTGAAGCAATTGACTTATACCTAATAGGCTTTTGTGTGTTTCATTTCTATTTTAATTTGTCCCTTTCTTATTGAAGGGTACAAGCTCCAGGTGCCTCTACTTGGCCATCTTGTGGCATCACTTTTTTATGGATATTTTTTAGCTAGCTATTTTTTAGAAAACATTCTTGTATATGATATTGTGTGTGTATTAATGTGTGTGTGTGTGAATATATACTTTTAATTTACTTGAGGAAATATTCAGAAGTAAAATAGTTGAATCATAATTTTTTGTCACTTTTGACATTCCTAACAATAATGTATGAGTTGAACTTGTTCTACATCCTTGCTCACATTTTGTGATCTATTTATTATGTTAGCCATACTTTTGTATGTGAAGTAGCATGTTGTTTTGGTTTGAATTTTCTTTTCCCTGATGTCTCATGATGCAAACATATTTTCATGTGCTTATTAATCATTTATCTCTTTTGCTTTGTAAAATGTCTATTCAATTTTTTTGCCCATTTTTCAAAAATGTGATTATTTGTTTTATGATTGGATTAAAAATATGTATCTCTAACTAATATCAATATAATGTTGATATTATAATCCATCTTTATTTCTCTAAATCTATATATCTTTAAATATCTATATATCTACAAGACACACATATGTTTTATATATCTACCAGACATGTTTTTAATGCTTTATGAATTCTCTTTCTAATTTGTGGTTTGTCTAGTTCTTTTCCTCATGATGTCTTTTGATTAGCAGGGTTTTAATTTTGATGATTTTAACTTTCTTTATTGTTTAATTCTGTGTCTAAGAAACTTCTGTCTGTACCCAGATGATTAATATGTTCTCCTATGTTTTCTTGTAGAAAGTTTATTATTTTTATTTTCATTTTAAAATCTATGGTCGATGTCAAATTAAATTATGTATATGATATTGGATAGTGGTTGAGTTACCTCTTTTTCCCTGTGGACATTTGGTTATAGCATCCTTATGGTAAATATTTTTTTCTTACTGAATTGTTTTGGTAATGTTATTAAAAATAAAATAACTGAATAAATATTTCTGGTTGATTGTTTCTGTGATCTATTAATCTGTACTAGTCTTACTTCTGCACAGTCTTAATTATTGTAGCTTTAGATTAGCTCTAAAAGTGATGTGGTATAAGGCCTCAATTTTTGTTCTCCTTATGAAAATTGCTTAAAATATTCTAGATACCTTTCATTTTCATATAGATTTTACAATTAGCCTGCTTTATAAAAACATTGTGTTGAAATTATAATTGGAATTGCATTTAATCTAAAAATTAATTTGGAAAAATTGAAATTTATTCATATTGAATCTTGAAATGTACTTTCATACCTCTAGTTTGGTTTTGAATTTTGTCATCAAAGATCTTTCATTTTTTAAAATTAAATGTTAATTCTGAGATAATTGTAAATTTGCAAATAGTTGTAAAGAATAATTCAGAGAGATCTTGTGTGTCTTTTACCCAATTCTCCTCATAGTATGTCTTGCAAAATTTTAGTACAATATCACAAATACATTATTAGCATTGATAGGATCAAGATGCTGAACAGTTCAACCATGTTGCGATCCCTCATATAGCCCTTTTAAAACCACACTTACTTCCCTCCTATCCCAATTCCATGCCTTTATTCTGTGGCAATCACCAACTTGGTCTCCATTTCTATAATATTGTCATAATTTCTATAGTACCATTATCATTATAACATTATCTATAATTATATGAATGAAGAAGTAATCTGTTCTCCATTTCTACAATATTATCATTTCTTAATATTTTCAGATAATATCTATAATATAGATATTTTATCTATATTATCATATAGATTAATTTCTAGAATATCTTGAAATAATATAATTTCAAGAATATATTTAAATGGAATTATGCAGTATGTAAACTTTGGGATTATCTTTATTTCACTTGAGACAGTGCTGTGAGGATTCATCAGGCTTATTTATTTTTACTGCCAAACAGTATTTCATTGTATATACACACACCACGGTTTGTTACATAATTTACCTACTAGAGAACATTTGAGTTGTTTCCAGTTTTTGACTGTTATGAATGACTCTGCTATTAGCATTCATGTACAAGCTTTTGTGTTCCCATAATTTTATTATTTTTTGGAATAAATGTCCATGAGCGAAACTGCCGACTTGTATAGTGGTTGTACGTTTACCTTTTTGAAAAATCACCAACCTGTTTTCCAGAAATGTTGCATCATTTTACACTGCAATATATATTCTAGACATTAGTCCTTTGATAGATATGTGTCAGCAAATCGTAGCTTGTATTTGCACCTCCTGATGGGATATTGAACAGAGCAAATAATCTTAATTTTGATTAAGTACAATTTAGCAATTTATTCCTTCATGAATCATACTTTTGGTATTAAGTCAAAGAACTTTTTGCCTTCCCGTATATATCAAAGATTATCTCCTGTGTTTTTTTCCTAAAAGTTTTATAGTTTCATGTTGGGATCCATCCTGCAGATATCCAGCTGCACAATGGATAAATGACATACTCAGACACCTATATTCAGTCAAAGAGCCAACTAGGGGGCCAGGTGGCTGACTGAGTTGTTGCAGCCCTGCCCAGACTAACTGGCCATGTCAGAATTTATTCAGCACACATTAAATGACAAAGGTCTCAAGTATACAACACTAGAAGGTAATTACCATTGCTGACCCACCAAGTAGAGAGCAATCATGCACCCGCAGATGATCAAAAGTTACTTTTAGGACCACACGAGTAAACAAGCTCTTTAGATAAATGATGCTACATCCCTTTGTATCTGTGCTGTAAGCTCTCTGGCTCCTGCAAGGAGACTGTGGCTGCCTTCATCCAAACTATCTGAAGCTATGCAGATGTCCCTGGCCTTCCAAGAAGGTTTGCTTCTTTCTATTCCTATAAGTTCTTCTGCCACTCTGACTGATCTCCCACAGTTTTACACTCTACATTTAAATCCAAGACCCATTTTAAGTTAATATTTTTATAATGTGTGGGCCTTTGACTAAAGTTAATTTTGTGCCTATGAATATCCAGTTGCTCCTGCAGTATTTGTTGAAAGGTTATCTTTTGTTCATTGAATTGCTTCTTCATTGTTCTCCACAATTAGTTTACTATCTATTTCTGGTTTCTTTATTCTCTTCCGAGCTATGTACCCATCCCTCCATCAATACTACATATTCTTGATGGCTACAGCTAAACGTGTCTTAAACTTGAGTGGACTAATTCTCACCTAATTCTTGTTTTTCAAAACTATTTTAGTTTTACAAGTTTCTCTGTCTTTTCATATTAATTTTATTTTATTTTATTTATTTTTTTATTATTATACTTTAAGTTCTAGGGTACATGTGCATAACGTGCAGGTTTGTTACATATGTATACTTGTGCCATGTTGGTGTGCTGCACCCATCAATTCGTCATTTACATCAGGTATAACTCGCAATGCAATTCCTCCCCCCTCCCCCCTCCCCAGGATAGGCCCCGGTGTGTGATGTTCCCCTTCCCGAGTCCAAGTGATCTCATTGTTCAGTTCCCACCTATGAGTGAGCACATGAGGTGTTTGGTTTTCTGTTCTTGTGATAGTTTGCTAAGAATGATGGTTTCCAGCTGCATCCATGTCCCTACAAAGGACACAAACTCATCCTTTTTTATGGCTGCATACTATTCCATGGTGTATATGTGCCACATTTTCTTAATCCAGTCTGCCACTGATGGACATTTGGGTTGATTCCAAGTCTTTGCTATTGTGAATAGTGCCATAATAAACATACATGTGCATGTGTCTTTATAGCAGCATGATTTATAATCCTTTGGGTATATACCCAGTAATGGGATGGCTGGGTCATATGGTACATCTAGTTCTAGATCCTTGAGGATTCGCCATACTGTTTTCCATAATGGTTGAACTAGTTTACAGCCAACAGACACATGAAAAAGTGCTCATCATCACTGGCCATCAGAGAAGTGCAAATCAAAACCACAATGAGATACCATCTCACACCAGTTATAATGGCAATCATTAAAAAGTCAGGAAACAACAGGTGCTGGAGAGGATGTGGAGAAATAGGAACACTTTTACACTATTGGTGGGATTTCATATTAATTTTAGAAAAACATCATCTACATGAATATAAATTTTGCGGGGATTTTGACAGGAATTGCATTGGACCTGTATGTCAATTTGAGTAGTAACATGTTTACTGTAGTGAATGTACTAATTAATAAACATTGTATCTGTTTCAATTAATTTAGATCACCTTTAATATCTTTGATCAAAACTTTCTAATTTCTCTATCCATGTCTCACTCCTGTTTTGTTGGCATTACACTCTAATGTTTTACTGTTTGTATGTAGAATTACAATCGATCGTTGTTCATTTACCTTGTAGCCTGTGACCATGCTAGGTTTTAGTTCTGGCTTTTGGAGATATTTTTTGTAGATTCTTTGGATGATCTACAGTGACAATCCTTTTATTTTTTCTGCATCTAGGAAATGTTTTATGTCTTCATTTTTTATGACCTAAATCAATATCTTTAAAAATGTCATTGAGATTTGATGGATTTCTTACTACATTTAGTAGAACTGATCATCAAAAGGCAGAAATTTTGAAGGATAAGATATGTAATGTTTAATTATATGTGTCAATTTGATTAGGCTATGCCCTGTAATTTACTCAAACACAACTAAGATGTTGTTGTGAAGATATTTTGTACGTGTGACTAGTCGACAATAATGTCTACAATAAGCTGACATTAAGTAAAGTAGATTACCCTCAATAATGAGCAGAACTCATCCAATCAGTGGAAGACCTTAAGAGCATAATCTCTTGTTTTCCAGGGCAAAGAAATTCTGCCTCAATATTTCAAAATAGAAATCCCTTCTGAGTTTTCAGCCGTCCAGCATTCTCTTCAGGTTTCAAACTCCAGACAACAACAAAGTCCTGTCTGAGTTTGCTGCTTGCTGGCTCACCCAAAAAACTCTGGACTCAAGATTGTAATGTCAACACTTGCCTGAGTTTTCAGCTTGCTGGCCTGTCCTGTATATTTCAAACTTGCCAGGCTTCATAATTTTGTGAGCCAACTGCTTAAAACAAATCATATACATACATATATATGGCTTATACTACACATATATGTGCTTATATATAATTCATACAAATTTACATGTATATATGTGTGTGTGTGTGTATATATATATATGTGGTAGGGTATTTGTATGTATGTGTAATCATTCTTCTCATAAAAAACTTTTGGTCAGTGATGGACTAATGTTTGTATGTGTGTGTGTGTGTGTATATATATATGTGGTAGGGTACTTGTATGTATGTGTAATCACACTTCTCATAACAAAGTTTTGGTCAGTGATGGACTACATACACAATGGTGGTTTTACAAGATCACAGTGGAGCTGAAAAATTCTTATTGCCTAATGATGTAGCTATCATAAATTCATAGTGCAATGTACATATTTTTCGTAATTCTGGTGTAAACTTATTATGCTGCCAGTCATATAAAACGTTAGCACATACAGTATATAGTTGTCTATTCCTGTGTTAGTTTGCTAAGGATAATGGCCTCCAGCTTCATCCACATGTTCTCACTCGTAAGTGCAAGCTAAATGGTGAGAACGAAAGAACACAGAGAAGGGAAAAACAGACACTGGAACCTCCTTGAGGGTGGAGAGTGGAGGACCATAAAAAATTACTATTCGGTACTAACTAGGCTTAGTACCTGGACAACAAAATAATGTTCAACAATCCCATGTGACATAAATTTACCTATGTAACAAACCTGCACATGTACCTCCAACCTAAAGTAAAAGTTTAAAAACTGTAGCACATACAATTATGTATAGTACATAATAATAATAAATTACTATGTTAGTAGTTTATCTACTACACTATACTTTTTTTTTATACTTTATGTTCTAAGGTACATGAGCACAATATGCAGGTTTGCTACATATGTATACATGTGCCATGTTGGTGTGCCGCACACATTAACTTGTCATTTACATTAGGTATATCCCCTAATGCTATCCCTCCTCCCTTCCCCCACACCACAACGGGCCCTAGTGTGTGATGTTCCCCGTCCTGTGTCCAAGTGTTCTCACTGTTCAATTCCCACCGATGAGTTAGAACATGCAGTGTTTGGTTTTCTGTTCTTGTGATAGTTTGCTGAGAATGACAGTTTCCAACTGCATCCATGTCCCTACAAAGGACACAAACTCATCCTTTTTTATGGCTGCATAGTATTCCATGGTGTATATGTGCCACATTTTCTTAATCCAGTCTGTCACTGGTGGACATTTGGCTTGGTTCCAAGTCTTTGCTGTTGTGAATAGGGCTGCAATAAACATACGTGTGCTGTGTTTTTATAGCAGCATGACTTATAATCCTTTGGATATATACCCAGTAATGGGATGGCTGGGTCATATGGTATTTCTAGTTCTAGATCCTTGAGGAATCGCCACACTGTCTTCCACAATGGTTGAACGAGTTTACCGTCCCACCAACAGTGTAAAAGTGTTCCTATTTCTCCACATCCTCTCCAGCACCTGTTGTTTCCTGTCTTTTTAATGACCACCATTCTAACTGGTGTGAGATGATATCTCATTGTGGTTTTGATTTGCATTTCTCATATGGCTAGTGATGATGAGCATTTTTTCATGTGTCTGTTGGCTGCATGCATGTCTTCTTTTGAGAAGTGTCTGTTCATATCCTTTGCTCACTTTTTGATGGGGTTGTTTTTTTCTTGTAAATTCGTTTGAGTTCTTTGTAGGTTCTGGATATTAGCCCTTTGTCAGATGAGTAGATTGCAAAAATGTTCTCCCATTCTGTAGGTTGCCTGTTCAGTCTGATGGTAGTTTCTTTTGCTGTGCAGAAGCTCTTTAGTTTAATTAGATCCCATTTGTCCATTTTGGCTTTTGTTGCCATTGCTTTTGGTGTTTTAGACCTTGCCCATGCCTATGTCCTGCATGGTATTGCCTAGGTTTTCTTCTAGGGTTTTTATGGTATTAGGTCTAACATTTAAGTCTCTAATCCATCTTGAATTAATTTTTGTATAAGGTGTAAGGAAGGGATCCAGTTTCAGCTTTCTTCTTGTGGCTAGTCAGTTTTCCCAGCACCATTTATTAAATGGGGCATCCTTTCCCCATTTCTTTTTTTTGTCAGGTTTGTCAAACAACAGATGGTTGTAGGTGTGTGGTATTATTTCTGAGGGTTTTGTTCTGTTCCATTGGTCTATATCTCTGTTTTGGTAGCAGTACCATGCTGTTTTGGTTACTGTAGCCTTGTAGTATAGTTTGAAGTCAGGTAGCATGATGCCTCCAGCTTTGTTCTTTTGGCTTAGGATTGTCTTGGCAATGTGGGCTCTTTTTTGGTTCTTTAAAAAGTTTAAAGTAGTTTTTTCCAATTCTGTGAAGAAAGTCATTGGTAGCTTAATGGGAATGGCATTGAATCTATAAATTACCTTGGGCAATATGGCCATTTTCACTATATTGATTCTTCCTATCCATGAGCATGGAATGTTCTTCCATTTGTTTGTATCCTGTTTTATTTCATTGAGCAGTGGTTTGTAGCTCTCCTTGAAGAGGTCCTTCACATCCCTTGTAAGTTGGATTCGTAGGTATTTTTTTCCCTTTGAAGCAATTGTGAATGGGAATTCACTCATGATTTAGCTCTCTGCTTGTCTGTTACTGGTGTATAAGAATGCTTTTGGGCCGGGCGCGGTGGCTCAAGCCTGTAATCCCAGCACTTTGGGAGGCCGAGGCGGGTGGATCACGAGGTCAGGAGATCGAGACTATCCTGGCTAACATGGTGAAACCCCGTCTCTACTAAAAATACAAAAAACTAGCCGGGCGTGGTGGCGGGCGCCTGTAGTCTCAGCTACTTGGGAGGCTGAGGCGGGAGAATGGCGTGAACCCGGGAGGCGGAGCTTGCAGTGAGCCGACATCACGCCACTGCACTCCAGCCTGGGAGACACAGCGAGACTCCGTCTCAAAAAAAAAAAAAAAAAAAGAATGCTTTTGATTTTTGCAAATTGATTTTGTATCCTGAGACTTTGCTGAAGTTGCTTATCAGCTTAAGGATAAGCTGATCCTTTTGGGCTGAGCCAATGGGGTTTTCTAAATATACAATCATGTCATCTGCAAACAGGAACAATTAGATTTCCTCTTTTCCTAATTGAATCCCTTTATTTCTTTCTCTTGCCCGATTGCCCTCGCCAGCACTTCCAACACTATGTTGAATAGGAGTGGAGAGAGAGGGCATCCCTGTCTTCTGCCAGATTTCAAGGGGAATTCTCCCAGTTTTTGCCCATTCAGTATGATATTGCCTGTGGGTTTGTCATAAATAGCTCTTATTATTTTTTGATATGTTCCATCAATACCGAATTTATTGAGCGTTTTTAGCATGAAGGGCTGTTGAATTTTGTCAGAGACCTTTCTGCATCTATTGAGATAATCATGTGCTTTTTGTCTTTGGTTCTGTTTATATACTGGGTTACATTTATTGATTTGTATATATTGAACCAGCCTTGCATCCCATTGATGAAGCCCACTTGATCATGGTGGATAAGTTTTTTGATGTGCTGCTGCTTTCAGTTTGCCTGTATTTTACTGAGAATTTTTGCATTGATGTTCATCAGGGATATTGGTCTAAAATTCTTTTTTTGTTGTGTCTCTGCCAGGCTTTGGTATCAGGATGATGATGGACTCATAAAATGAGTTAGGGAGGATTCCCTCTTTTTCTATTGATTGGAATAGTTTCAGAAGGAATGGTACCAGCTCCTCCTTGTACCTCTGGTAGAATTCGGCTGTGAATCCATCTGGTCCTGGAGTTTTTTTGGTTGGTAGGCTATTAATTATTGCCTCAATTTCAGAGCCTGTTATTGGTCTATTCAGGGATTCAAGTTCTTCCTGGTTTAGTCTTGGAGAGTGTATGTGTCCAGGAATTAATCAATTTCTTGTAGGTTTTCTAGTTTATTTGCGTAGAGGTGTTTATAGTATTCTCTGATGGTAGTTTGTATTTCTGTGGAGTCCGTGGCAATATCCCCTTTATCATATTTTATTGCATCTATTTGATTCTTCTCTCTTTTCTTCTTTATTAGTCTTGCTAGCAGTCTATCAATTCTGTTGATCTTTTCAAAAAACCAGCTCCTGGATTCATTGATTTTTTGGAGGGTTTTTTGTGTCTCTATCTCCTTCAGTTCTGCTCTGATCTTAGTTATTTCTTGCCTTCTGCTAGCTTTTGAATGTGTTTGCACTTGCTTCTCTAGTTCTTTTAATTGTGATGTTAGGGTGTCAATTTTAGATCTTTCCTGCTTTCTCCTGTGGTTATTTATTGCTATAAATTTCCCTCTACACACTGCTTTAAATGTATCCCAGAGATTCTGGTATGTTGTATCTTTGTTCTCATTGGTTTCAAAGAACATCTTTATTTCTGCCTTTATTTCGTTATGTACCTAGTCGTCATTCAGGAGCAGGTTGTTCAGTTTCCATGTAGTTGAGCGTTTTTGATTGAGTTTCTTCATCCTGAGTTCTAGTTTGATTGCACTGTGGTCTGAGAGACAGTTTGTTATAATTTCTGTTCTTGTACATTTGCTGAGGAGTGCTTTACTTCCAGCTATGTGATCAGTTTTGGAATAAGTGTGATGTGGTGCTGAGAAGAATGTGTATTCTGCTGATTTGGGGTGGAGAGTTCTGTAGAGAGATCCACTATTAGTCTGATGGGCTTCCCTTTGTGGGTAACCCAACCTTTCTCTCTGGCTGCCCTTAACATTTTTTCCTTCATTTCAACTTTGGTGAATCTGACAATTATGTGTCTTGGAGTTGCTCTTCTCGAAGAGTATCTTTGTGACATTCTCTGTATTTTCTTAATTTGAATGTTGGCCTGCCTCGCTAGGTTGGGGAAGTTCTCCTGGATAATATCCTGCAGAGTGCTTTCCAACTTAGTTCCATTCTCCCCATCACTTTCAGGTACAACAATCAGACGTAGATTTGGTCTTTTCACATAGTCCCATATTTCTTGGAGGCTTTGTTCATTTCTTTTAACTCTTTTTTTCTCTAAACTCCTCTTCTTGCTTCATTTCATTCATTTGATCTTCAGTCACTGATACCCTTTGTTACAGTTGATTGAGTCAGTTACTGAAGCTTGCGCCTTTGTCATGTAGTTCTCGTGTCATGCTTTTCAGTTCTGTCAGGTCATTTAAGGACTTCTCTACATTGGTTATTCTAGTTAGCCATTCATCAAATCTTTTTTCAAGGTTTTTAGCTTCTTTGTGACGGGTTTGAACTTCCTCCTTTAGCTTGGAGAAGTTTGATCGTCTGAAGCCTTCTTCTCTCAACTCATCCAAGTCATTCTCCATCCAGCTTTGTTCCATTGCTAGTGAGGAGCTACGTTCCTTTGGAGGGGGAGAGGTGCTCTGATTTTTAGAATTTTCAGCTTTTCTGCACTGCCCTTTCCCTGTCTTTGTGGTTTTATCTACCTTTTGTCTTTAATGATGGTGATGTACAGATAGGGTTTTGGTGTGGATGTCCTTTCTGTTTGTTAGTTTTCCTTCTAACAGTCAGGACCCTCAGCTGTAGGTCTGTTGGAATTTGCTGGAGGTCTACTCCAGACCTGTTTGCCCGGGTATTAGCAGCAGAGGCTGCAGAAGAGAATATTGCTGAACAGCAATTGTTGCTGCCTGATCCTTCCTCTGGAAGTTTCATCTCATAGGGGTACCCGGCCATGTGAGGTGTGAGAGGTCAGTCTGCCCCTAGTGGGGGGTGTCTCCCAGTTAGGCTACTTGGGGGTCAGGGACCCACCTGAGCAGGCAGTCTGTCGGTTCTTAGATCTCAAACTCCATGCTGGAGTACCACTACTCTCTTCAGAGCTGTCAGACAGGGACATTTAAATCTGCAGAGGTTTCTGCTGCCTCTTGTTTGGCTATGCCCTGTCCCCAGAGGTGGAGTCTACATAGGCAGGCAGGCCTCCTCAAGCTGTGGTGGGCTCCACCCAGTTCGAGCTTCCTGCCTGCTTTGTTTACCTACTCAAGCCTCAGCAATGGCAGGCACCCCTCTCCAGGCCTCGTTGCCACCTTGCAGTTAGATCTCAGACTGCTGTGCTAGCAATGAGGGAGGTTCCGTGGGTGTGGGACCCTCCATGCCAGGCGCGGGATATAATCTCATGGTGTGCCATTTGCTAAGACCCTTGGTAAAGTGCAGTATTAGGGTGGGAGTGTCCCAATTTTCCAGGTGTTATGTATCACAGTTTCCCTTGGCTAGGAAAGGGAATTCCCTTCCCCTTTGTGCTTCCCAGGTGAGGCAATGCCTCGCCCTGCTTTGGCTCTCGCTCAGTGGGCTGCACCCACTGTCCTGCACCCACTGTCTGACACACCCCAGTGAGATGAACCCGGTACCTCAGTTGGAAATGTAGAAATCACCCGTCTTTTGTGTCACTCACACTGGGAGCTGGAGGCTGCAGCTGTTTCTCTTTGGCCATCTTGGAATCGCCCCCTATACTATACTTTTTAATTGTTATTTTAGAGAGTAGTCCTACTTATTTACAAAAAGTAAATATAAAACAGCCTCAGGCACGTTCTTCTGGAGGTGTTCCAGAAAAGAGCCATTTTTATCATAAGAGATGGCAGCTCTATGCTTGTATTCCCCTTGAATACCTTCCAATGGGACAAGATATGGAGGTGGAAGACAGTGATATTGATGATCCTGACCTTGTGCAGCCCTAGGCTAATATGTATATTTTTCTTAGTTTTTAAGAAAAAAGTTTGAAAAGTAAAAAGCAAAAGAATTCAAAATTTAAAAATAGAAAAAGTTTATAAAATGAGGATATAATGAAGATATTTCTTATAACTACAATATGTTTGCGTTTGAAGCTGAGTTATTACAAGAGTCAAAAAGTTAAGAAAATGCTTATTAAATAAAAAAGTTACAGTAAGCTAAGATTTATTATTGAACACAGAAAAAATATCTTTTTATAAATTTCATGTAGCTTAAGTGTACAGTGTTTATAAAGTCTAGTAGTGTGCAGTAACATCCCAAGTCTTCATATTCACTCACCACTCATTCAGTGACTTACCCAGAATAACTTACTTCATTGGAAGCTTCATTCATGGTAAGTGCCCTACAGAAGTGTGGCATTTTTAATCTTTCATACTGCATTTTTACTGTACCCTCTCCATGTTTAGATATATTTTGATACATAAATACTTACCATTATGATACAATCACCCACAGTATTAAGTACAGTAACATACCATACAGGTTTGTAGCCTAGGAGCAATAGACTGCAACCATATCGCCCAGGTATGTAGTGGGCTCTACCATGTCGGTTTGTATAGGTATACTCTATGATCACACAATGAGAGTCACCAAATGATGCATTTCTCGGAAAGAATCCCCATTGTTAAACCACTCGCGACCGTCTTTTAATCACTGTATCTTTTATTTGTAACCCATTGTAAGGAAGGAGGAACCGAAACTGATGAGATATTGGCATTTTATTTGAAGTTTTATAAACTTCATATTATTCTTTAATAGTTGTCAGAAATAGTTGTCAGGAAATTTAATGCACTGTGCTACAACACTACAATGGCTATGACATCACCAGGTGATAGAATATTTTAGCTCCATTTTAATTTTATGAGAGCTTCCTTGTACATTTGGTCTCTTGTTAACTGAAACCTCATTTTATGTGCTTGAGTATTAAGGTAAGTGTGCATATTTATTTCTGCCCACAAGCAGTATTGCCTTCCACTTCTGCCTTTCAATAGAGTAGTTGAGGAATTGTCAATTGCTTCACCAAGTACCATTAATATGACCAGATAGCAGTAATCAGTTCCATAGAAGTCATATCATTCTCACCCTGGGATTGTTAAGATCTGTAAGCCCTTTCACGTATTTATTTCTGTACTATAATTATAAAGAGGTTATAAAACATCTTTCTGTTCTCTGAAGGGCCTTAACAATGTAATTCCTTTGCCTGCTTGATTCCTGAGGACTCATGCATATGAGGCAGACTGACCTGAGCATAAGAGAAAATCATGAGTTATAATGTCAACTAATTCAGGCCTCAAGAAACTTTCTAAGAATTTCAGATAAATATGAGTGTTTAAGTACATGAATTCACTTGTACATTCTTTTACACTGACTTAAATAACAATTATGAAAAATTTTTAAAAGGCATGCACACATAGTGACAAATTGAATTAGAAAGAACCTTACAGCAATAACAATTGAAAAACTGCTTAGTAGAAGGTCAAGTAATAACCAATTTAGCAAACCTGTGCGATCTAAATCTTCAATCAATGCTAATGTCGATGAAAATAGTCAAACTCTGTAAATATTTTAGATTTATTCTGAGCAAAATATGAGTGGCCATAGCCCTTGGGAGGTCCTGAGAACGTGTTTCCAGGGTGGTTCGGGCACAGATTGGTTTTATATAGCTCAGGGAAGCATGAAACATCAGTCAAATACAGTTAAGAAATCCATTGGTTTAGTTCAGAAAGTCGGGACAACTCAAAGCCCCCGCTTTCTGGCTATAGGAAGATTTAAACATTTTCTGGTTGACAGTCGGTTGAGTTTGTCTAAAGAATGGGGATCCATAGAAGGGAATGTTCAGGTAAAAAATAAATGATTGTGAAGACCAAGTTTTATTGTGCAGAGGAAGCTCTCAGCAGGCTTCAGAGAGAGCAGGTTATAAATTGTTTCTTATCTGACTTAAAAGGGTGCCTGGCTCTTAGTTGATTATCTCTAGATCTGGGAATAGAGAAAGGAAAACAAAGGGGAAAGGAGATTTTCTGTAGAATATGGATTTTTCCCACAAGAGAATTTGCAGGACAATTTCAAGGTATAGTAAGGAAATAAGATTTTGGGGTTAAATATTTTTTTCCTTGTCTCACAATGTTATGCCAGAGTCAGATTGAAAAGTAAGTCATAATGTGTCCAGAATTGGTGGGTTATTGGTCTCGTTGACTTCAAGAATGAAGCCACGGACCCTCTTAGTGAGTGTTACAGTTCTTAAAGATGGTGTGTCCGGAGTTTGTTCGTTCCTCCCATCCAGAGTTGTTTGTCCCTCCTGGTGGGTGTTACAGTTCTTAAAGATGGTGTGTTCAGAGTTTGTTCCTTCAGATGTTCAGATGTGTCTAGAATTTCTTCCTTCTCGTGGGTTTGTGGTCTCGCTGGCTTCAGGAGTGAAGCTGCAGACCTTCACAGTGAGTGTTACAGCTCATAAAGGCAGTGCAGACCCAAAGAAGGAGCAGCAGCAAGATTTATAGCCAAGAGCCAAAAAACAAACCTTCCACAATGTGGAAGGGGACCTGAGTGGGCTGCCACTGGCTGGCTCAAGCAGCCTGCTTGTATTCCCTTATCGCCCCACCTACATCTTGCTGATTGGTCCATTTACAGAGAGCTGATTGGTCCATTTTACAGAGAGCTGATTGATCCCTTTTACAGAGAGCTGATTGGTCCATTTTGACAGAGTGCTGATTGGTGTGTTTACAATTCCTGAGCTAGACACAGAGTGCTGATTGGTGCATTTACAATCCTCCAGCTAGATATAAAAGTTCTCCAAATCCCCACCTGACTCAGGAGCCCAACTGGCATTGTGTAGTGGATCCCCTGCCAGGGCCACAAGCAGAGCTGACCACCAGCCCTGCCCCTTGCACCCACACTCCTCAGCCCTTGGGCAGTTGATGGGGCCAGGGGCCATGGAGCAGGGGGTGGCACCCATCGGGGAGACTCAGGCCACGCGGGAGTTCATGGTGGTGGGGGTTCGGGTATGGCGGGCTGCAGGTCCTGAGCCCTGCCCCATGGGGAGGCGGTTGAGGCCTGGTGAGAAATTGAGCGTGGCTTGGGTGCGCTGGCAGTGCTGGGGTACTTGGCGCACCCTCTGCAGCTGCTGGCCCGGGTGCTAAGTCCCTCACTGCCCAGGGCCGGCCGCGCTGGCCGGCCACACCAAGTGCGTGGCCCACTGAGCCTGCGCCCAGCCGGAACTAACGCTGGCCCGTTAGTGCCACTGGCAGCCCTGGTTCCCACCTGCGCCTCTCCACACCTCCCCACAAGCAGAGGGAGCCAGCTTCAGCGTCAGCCAGTGCAGAGAATGGCTCCCACAGTGCAGTGGCAGGCTGAAGGGCTCTCCAAGCGCCACCAGAGTGGACGCGGAGGAGGCACTGAGAGCGAGGTCTGCTAGCACTGTTGTCACCTATCAATAATATATACGGTCAAATAAATGAGAATTTACATTTCCATCTGATGAGAATTTACAGTTTGTAGGGCATGACTCCCCAGACCCCTTAGGAATTTGGGCAAGATAAAAAATCAGAGCTTAGTTCTCACTAAGGAAATCCACAAAGCAATCCACACTGCAGAACTAGCAAAAGACTAAGGAAATGGTATCTACAGGTAATGCTCAAAGTTGAAACTCAGACTAAAATCCAGGTGATTTTCTACATATTTTGGAATTAATAGTTAGGCCCTGGATTCCTTTCCATCCTCCAGATGATTTCAGTTGCCCCTCACTCCCTCTAGCAGATCAGAAGTTTATTGTCTGTGGATATTTACCAGAGGGACTGTGGATTGGAAGAGATTGGGAGCAAGATTAGAACATATCTCTCTTTGAAATGTAGCCTACAGAAAAGGGAAGATGTAAAGATATTAATGTCAAGTTCCCTCAAGGAAACAGCTTGGCTAAGTTACATCAGAGTGAAGTCCAAGATTGGCTAGTCTCATATATGTTTTCATAGATTCAAACAGATTGTCAGCCTCTTACTCTTGAACATGCCACTAGGAATCACCAGAGAGAGTTTAAAACAATAGAATAAATATAAAGCATCTGCAAGGAATCAGAGATTAAACAAGCAACCTCTAAAATAAAAAGTATCATTAATAATCTCACAAGGATAAAAATAAGGCATTTCAATAAACAAGACAAAATACTATTTTTTAAAACTTTTTGAGTAAAAGGAGTCTTGAGAATTAAAAGTATTTATTATAGCAAAAGTAAACAACTCACTAGAAAAGATAAAGTAGAGAAAAGAGAATATATATGGGAAAACATAACAAATAAAAAGGCAATTACTACATCAGGCCAGGAGATCTAATATCCAAATAATAGAAGTTTCTGTAAGATCTAATAGAGAAAACAAAAGTGTGAAAGCCACACAAAAAAGCATCCAATACCTTTCCCAGAGCTAAAGAACACAGATTTTCATCTTGAAAGGTGCTGCTGATTGCCCAGAACATTGGATGAAAATAGCCTCACTCCAGATTATATCATGAAATTTCGAAACACAAGAGATAAAAACAAGCTTTCAGAAACAAAAAAAAAACAAAAACATACAACTGATATACAGAGGGTTACAAATTAGGATGAGTGTGAATTTCTCAGCATCACTACTAGAAGTTAGAAATCAATAGGATAATGCCTGTGAAATTCTGAAGGAGTATAATTTCTAATTTAGAATTTGGTATCAATCAAATGTGAAATTAGAGTATGGATTTTTTTCTGAATGTATCAAAATGTATTTTTTTTCAGGAATCTACTCGATGATGTTTCTACCAAAATGAGAAAGTAGACCACGCAAGATATGGGGTTCAAGAAACAGAATATTTAAAACAAAAATGACTGCTGGAAACCCACAGGAATACAATGCAGAAAGATATTAAGATAACAGCTGTGCTCTAGGACTTGAGAGCAACCAACCAAAAGTAAGTGAATACAGTGAATGTTTGATGAGTCAAGTGATATTATGAATATTAAGCTTCTTATAATAAACAGTACCAATGCTCACTCTCAAAATTTCCAGGGTCTGTTGTAAGGCAGTCACATCTAACTCTTACATCTGATTCCTCTGTATTTATTGAAGATCTCTATATAACATGTTTTGAACCCTATATTTGCTTTTCCATTTTGGACAATATCTATTAATTTTCCAGTATACTAGGTGGAGTTTTAGTACTTTATCTCCTGTACTTCACACAACATCACAAGTTCATTCGTTCTCTTCATATAGCTGAATCCTAATTTTGGTTACATAATATAAACACATCAAGTGTTTATGTTATTATGTATGTAATTATTATTTACAACTGAGCCATACCTTATAATACATTACAGAAGAATTATTTTTAAATTTTATCTAGCATTAATTTTTTTTTTCAATTGCTTAACTTTTAAGTACCATTTGTAATTCCACAACAGTCTGTCAACTGCTTAATTCTCCTACCAATAATTTCAGACATGTCAGGTATTTTTTTAACTTCATTGACTGTGAACACTGAAGAATGGTACATGATGATTTTTTTTTAAATATTCAAGACCAGGCCTGGCGGCTCACACCTGTAATCCCAGCATTTTGGGAAACCAAGGCAGGGGGGATCACTTGAGGCCAGGAGTTCAAGACCAACCTGGCCAACATGGCAAAACTCCCATCTCTAGTAAAAATAGAAAAATTAGCTGGGTATGGTGGCTGGCACCTGTAATCCCAGGTACTCAGTAGGCTGAGGCACAAGAATCACTTGAACCCTGGAGACGAAAGTTGCAGTGAGCCAACATTACACCCTTGCACTCCAGCCTGGGTGACAGAGTGAGACTCTGTCTCAGAGAAAAAAAAAATACATTGAAGATTGATACTAAAATTCCAAGTAATCAATAGGAAATGACTCTGAGTTGTAATTCATTGGTATTTTTAATGTTTGTATACTTTCTATTTTGAAACAATTTTATACTGAAATAAAATTTTCCTCGTCCAAGATTTAATTTATTCATCACATCTTCTTAGACTTCTCAAATCTGTGGCAGCACATCAGCTTTTTCTCCTTTTATATCCCTAACACTTTTGAAGAGTACTGGTCAGTTATTTTATAGGATGCCCTCGGTTTGGGAGCGTCATCATATACACTTCTCCCTGGCAAAAAAAATGCTATTTTAGAACCAGAAAAGTTTTTAATTTTTATATTTTAATTATAATTGGACAAATTATAGTTGTATCTATGTGTTGGGTAAAAAGCAATGCAGTGATTGAGGTCTACAATGTGGAATAATTAAATCAATCTAATTAGCATACTCATCACAGCAAATGTTTATCTTTTGTAGTGAGAACATTTGAAATTCACTCTCTTAGAGATACTGAAATATAAATATATATAATACCTTTGAATTCACTATATTCATGAGGCTGTGCAATATATCCCTCACGCAAAAAAAAAAAAAAAAAAAAAAAAAAAAAAAATCCTCCTAATTGAAGCTTAGGAGCCTTTGATCATGATCTTACCATTGCTCTCAACCCCTCAACCTCTGATAACCATTATTCTACTCTGTGCTTCTTTGAATTCTATTGTTTTAGATTCCACTTATAAATGAGAACATATTTGTCGTTGTGTTCCTGGCTTATTTTACTTAGCATAATGTTCTGTAATTTCATTCATGTTACTGCAAATGATAAGTTTCTTTTTACTTTTTAAGTCTAAGGTAGTATTCCATTATGTATGGGGTGTGTGTGTGTGTGTGTGTGTGTGTATATCACATTTTTAAATCCATTCCTCTGTTAATGAATGTTTCGGTTGCTTCTGTAACTTGGTAGTTGTGAATAGTGCTGCAGTGAACATGGGAGTGTAGATATCTCTTTGATAATACTAATTTTAAAACTTTTGAGTAAATACCCAGAAAAGGAATTCCTGGATCATATAGAAATTTTATTTTTAGTTTATTATGGAGCCTCTATATTGTTTTGCATAATGGATATACTAGTTTACTTTCCTACCCACAGTATATGAGTTACCCTTTCTCCACATCCTTGACACCATTTGTTATCTGTCTTTTAGATAATAGCCCTTTCACACCTGTATAAATGGTCATCTCCTTTGGATATTAAAGTGTATTTCCCTAATAATTAGTGATACTGAACTTCTTTTCTTATAACTTTTGGACAATTTTCTTTTTTTTTTTTTTTTTTAGAAATTTCTATTCAGATCTTCTACCCATTTTTTAAATCTTTTTGGGCCTTATGTTTTTTTGCTTGCTTTACATATTTTGGATATTAACCCCTTATCGGATGCATGGTTTGCATAGAGAAAAAATATTTTCTCCCAGTCCATAGGTTGTCTCTTCACTTTGTTAATTTTTTCCTTTGTTGTTGAACATAATATCTATTTTAAGGTCCATATTAAAATTTGAAGATTATCCTAATAATTTCAAAAGTATGTATTATAGATGTCTTTTAAAATTCAGGATTCAATCAAGAACACATACTGCATTTAATTCTCATGTCTTTTATTTATTTTATTTTTTTTGAGACATAGTCTTTCTCTGTCAACTAGGCTGGAATGCAGTGGCATGATCATGACTTACTGCAGCCTTGACTTCCTGGGCTCAAGTGATCCTCCTGCCTCAGCCTTCTAAGTAGCTGGACCTATAGGTTCACACCACCATGCTCAGCTAATTTTATTTTATCTTGTATTTTTAGAGACAAGGTCTTGCTATGTTGCCCTCAAACTCCTGGCCTCAAGTGATCCTCCTGCCTCAGCTTCCCAAATTACAGGTATGAGCCACTGTGCCTGGTCTGTTGTTATTTTCTAATTACTAAATTCAGCCTAAATATTTTTAGCAAAGTTCTGCATAGAGATACCCTGCCTTTCCAATAAATTACATCAAGAGACACAGAATGTATTCTCTATCAGTTTAATTCCATTATTTATAGTGTTGTTTAATTGCTTGGTTAAGTTATTGTCTATCAGATTTCTCCATTATGAAATCACCTTTCTTCCATTTTATTAGTAATTAATCTGTGGGGTAACTTCAAGAATCTGTGGATATATTTTTTCTTTGCCTGAATCATCAATTGCAAAGTGATTGTAAAATCATGATATTCATTCTATATTATTAGCTGGATTCTTTAGGAAAAAATGATAACCCTTTTAATATTACCACTGTGGATTTGTTTATTCTTGCATTTCTTAAGTAAGTATAGTAATGACTGTACTGGTTTTAAGCCTAACATCCATAAATATTTTTCTTATTTTTACAGAGTTGTATGGCACTTCAGTGTGTGAGTGTGTCATAATTTAGTCAATCAGTCTCTTCAGTACTGGTTTTAAGCTTACAATCTATACAGTCATTATCTCTTTTGATGTTCAAATTATCCCACATTCAGCTAGCAGCAATTCTTTCAAGTAGTACCTGCATTATTTTGATGTGTCTCCATGTTATGATTTACCATATACTTTCTTTTTTCTCCTGTACTGTTTTAAATTTTGTTTTCTATCTCTTCTAATGAGTTGTTTATTTTTGCTTTAAATATTTTCTTGTTTATAGACCTAACATGACATTCCAGGATTACCTTGTATTTTCTACACAACCTGGAATCAGCCAGCTCACAAACGAGTCCTGGTCCCTTTTAGTAGAAAATGGTGTTC
Source organism: Macaca thibetana thibetana (assembly GCF_024542745.1). NCBI lineage: Eukaryota > Metazoa > Chordata > Mammalia > Primates > Cercopithecidae > Macaca > Macaca thibetana. Next base: position 54,832,921 of record NC_065590.1, read on the forward strand.
GTATTCAAAACCCCAGCTATAGACATTACATAAGCCCATTGTGAATTAGCTATTAGTGATTTGGGTACCCATTTGGTATGAAAACTAAAAAAAATATAATTATTTAAAAATTATCAATGTATACGGATTAAATTTTATCACTGCATTACTTCCTTGCTTCTCTCCAGTTTTCCTTTACAATAATAAGAACATTGATTTCCAACATCAATGCATTACTTATTATCACCATCCAACAATACACATCCTAATTCCACATTTTGGCTATTGTGAATAATGCTGTAATGAACATGAAATTGCAGATATGTCTTGGAGATATTGTTTTTATTTCCTTTGAATAGGTAGCCAGAAGTGGCATTGATTAATTATATAGCAATTCAATTTTTAATTACTTCCTATAATGTGTATACTAATTTACATTGCCACTATGTACATAGATTATTTTTTCTGTATATGTTAAGCCAACACTTGTTATCATTTTTCTTTTGATTATAGCCATTGTATCAGTTATGAAATGATATCTCATGCCAGTTTTAACTTGTATTTTCTTTATAATTAGTGAATCTTAAACATTTTTTCATATGTTTGTCGGCTGATTGTATGTCTTCTTTTAAGAGATGTCTATTCCGGTGCTTTGCCCGTTTTTAAATCAGAATATTTGTTTTTTGTACTGAGTTGCTTGAATACTTGCATATTTTAGATATTAACTTTTTATTAGACATATGCTTTGCAAATGTATTCTCCCATTCTGTAAGTTGTCTCTTCATTCTGTTGATTGTCTTTTGCGGTGCAGAAGCTTTTTATCAGATGCAATCCTATTTGTTTATTGTTGCTTTAGTTGCCTCTGCTTTTGGAGTCATATTGAAAAATCATTGCCTAGACCAATGTTGAGAAGCTTTTTCTCTGTGTTTTCTTTCAGTAGTTTTATACTTTTGGGTCTTATGTGTCTTTCATTCATTTTGAGTTTATTTCTGTGTGTGGTATAATATAAAGATCCAATTTTATTCTTATGCATGTGGATATCTAATATTTCTCACACTATTCAAGAAATTGTCTTTTCCTCATTGTGTGTTATTGAAAATCTTGTCAAAGATCAATTGACTGTAAATGCATGAATTTATTTCTGGGCTCTCTATTTTGTTTCATTAATCTATGTGGCTGTTTTTATGGTAGTACCATTCTGCTTTACTATAGCTTTGTCATATATTTTGAAATCAGATACTTTGGTACCTTCACCTTTGTTATTTTTACTGGAGATTGCCTTGCTTTCAAGATCCTTGTTGGTTTTATAACAATTTTAGAAATTTTTTCTTCTATTTCTGGGAAAAATTCTTCAGAGTTTTCATAGGAATTGCATTGAATATGTAGATTGCTTTGGATAGTATGGATATTTTAATAATATTACTTCTTCTAGTTCTTGAACATGGAATATATTTCATTTATTTGTGTCATCTGAAATTTTTTTTTAATCAATGTTACATACTTTTACATGTTTGGATATTTTTACCTCCTTGGTTAAATTTATGCATAAGTATTTTTTACATGATTGTAAATAAGATTGTTTTCTTTATTGTTTACTGGATCTGTGGGTGTTGCGGGGTGGAGATTGGAAATCTGAGTCTACAATAGTGGACCTGTGTCCTGAATCCATGGGGCCTACGCTGGAACCTAGGCCTGTGGGCATTGACTTGGCACAAAGGCAAGCCCGGAACCTGAGGCTGTCGTAGCTAGCTTGGAGACTGTGTCTGAGAGTAATGGTTTGTTGCCAGGGTTCACTGAGGCGGAACTGGTCCTGTAGTCTGTAGCAAAATTGAGTAATCACTTCACTTCTCTTCCACAGTGCAGACAATCTCTCTTTCTGCAATAGGCTGTGGAGGTTTTGAGGAGTAGTGTCATGGTTAATGTAAAACTGCCCTTCTTACCCTCTTCAAAGTATATTTTCTTATTTCTGTGCCACACCCTGGTGTTGTACATAAAATCACACACACATACACATGCAATTTTTAAAACACTATCATAGTTTTTAATTGAGAATAATTTGAGCTTTATGTTGATAGATTTTTAAAATATAATTTGATAGCTGCATATATTATTTGATAGATTTGGTAAAAAGAAAACATACTTGTCTATGTTTAAACTTACATTTCCACATTAATTTAAATGCTACCTGGCTCTCTTTGGCTTCCTCTGAAGGCTTGATAACTGTAATAACTGACATGAGAAACTATCAAGCAGATACTGTGTTCCATTTTTCAATTATCTTTCCAAATATGCTGACCTCTTTTTTTGTCTTTTTGTTCCCTCCTGTTGAGTTGACAGTGATCAATACCCTTCATTTTACTTATATTAATTTTCAGTGCAAGTTTCTGTCACTGATAATTGAATCCCTTCATCAATATGACCATGTATCTTGGCTACTCTCAAGAGATTACTATGGAGGGTACTTCAGTTTTTAGTTTGAGTGTTGCAAAGTCAAGTTTCATAGCATCAGGTATTTTCACAGATTTTGATCCACTGGTTTTCTAAGCAAGTGAGATGCTTTCTAAATAGAAGTATTTTCAGATACCAAATCAGTAAATCAGATAAAAATGAGAAGTTTTAGTAAAAACCCTTAAATATGTAAAGGAATTATAGATTAAATTATTATTCATTCATTATGACGTCCATCCAAAATATTATTAAAGTACTCCATAGAACTCCTATGATTCTGCATAGCATAGACTGAATATATTATTAATCTTCTGTTAAATTAACAACATACTGATGTCCAGACATCTTAAATGATTTATACATTGTCACAGTGCCAATGACAGTTTTGGGACTAAAATCAAGCCCTTTGAATACCTGTGAAATAAATTTTCACTATCTCCCACTCTTTTGTGGTATTTGAGAGGTATGTGAACAATTTACATTTACCAGTAAAAGCCATATAAATAGTTCTGTATCATTATCCCATGCAAAAATTATAATTTATAAATGGCTAAGTATTTTAACAATTGCAGATTTCAAAGAGAAAATGAGTTTATAGGGATAAATGAAAAAATTATTATTATTTTTTGAGACAGAGTCTCACTCTGTTGCCCAGGTTAGAGTGCAGTGGCTCAATCTCAGCTCACTGCAACCTCCACATCCCAGGTTCAAGCAGTTCTCATGCCTCAGCCTCCCAAGTAGCTGGGACTACAGGTGCCTGCCACCACGCCTGGCTAATTTTTATATTTTTAGTAGAAATGGGGTTTTGCCGTATTGGCCAGGCTGGTCTCGAACTCCTGACCTCAGGTGATCTGCCCACCTCAGCCTCCCAAAGTGCTGGGATTAGAGGTATGGGCCACTGTGCCTGGCCAAAAAAATTCTTAATTTGAGGAAAAACAAGCATTAAGATAGGAAAAATCATTTATTACAGTTTGGAATTATAACTCAATAATTATATAGCTAATGTAGCACTGCCTGATTTAAATACCTAGAGAATTAAAACTTAAATAACAACTAGGAATGAACTGGGTGCATTTCTAATTCCATTTATTAGTTTTGAATCCTATTTATAGAGTTTAGTTGGATGTCTCATTATTTTGTGAACAGCAGGAGTCTGGGTAATCCCAACCCCCTTAGGCAATGTTGGAACTTCTTATCTATTATCACACCATTTGATGCGGTTTGGCTGTGTCCCCACCCAAAATCTCATTTTGAATTATAATCCCCATAATACCCACATATCAAGGTTGGCACCAGGTGAAGGTAACTGGATCATGGGGGCAGTTTTCCCCATGCTGTTCTCATGATAATGAGTGAGTCTCGTAAGATCTGATGGTTTTACAAGCATCTGGCATTTCCCCTGTTTGTTTACACTCACTCTGTACTGCTACCCAGTGAAGAAGGTACCCATTTCTCCTTTGTATTCTGCTATGATTGTAAGTTTCCTGGGGCCTCCCCAGCAATGCAGAACTGTGAGTCAACTAAACTTCTTTTGTTTATAAATTACTCGTCTCGGGTATGTCTTCACAGCAGTGAGAGAATGAACTATACCGTAAATTGGTACTGAGGTAGTGGGGCAGTGCTGTGAACATACCCAAAACTATGGAAGCCTCTTTGGAACTGGGTAACAGTCAGAGGTTGGAAACAGTTTGGAGGTCTCAGAAGAAGACAGGAAGAAGTAGGAAAAATTGGAACTTCCTAGAGACTTGTTGAATGGTTTTGTCCAAAATGCTGCCAGTGATGTAAACAATGAAGTTCAGGCTGTGGTGGGCTCAAGATAGAAATGAAGAACATCTTGGGAAATGAAGCAAAGGTAACTCTTGCTATGCTTTAGCAAAGAGACTGGCAGCATTTTGCCCCTGCCCTAGAGATCTGTAGAACTTTTAAGTTGAGAGTGATGATTTAGCATATCTGGTGGGAAAAGTTTCTAAGCAGCAAAGCATTCAAGAAGAAGCAGAGCATAAGACTTTGGAAAATTTGCAGCTGGACCATGCAATAGAAAAGACAAACCCATTTTCTGGGGAGAAATTGAAGCCTGTTGCATAAATTTGCATAAGTAAGGAGAAGTTGAATGTTAATTACTACGACAGGGGGAAAACGTCTCCAGAGCATATGAGAGACCTTCATGGCAGCCCCTCCCATCATAGACCTGGAGGTCTAGGTGGGGAAAATGGCTGCATGGGCCAGGCACAGTGCCCCCTGCTGTGTGCAGCCTTTGGACATGGTGCCCTGCATCCCAGCTGCTCCAGCTCCAGCAGTGGCTGAAAGGGGTCAAGGTACAGTTCAGGGCATTGCTTCAGAGGGTGTAAGCCCCAAGCATTGGTGGCTTTCATGTGGTGTTGAGCCTGCAATGCACAGAAGTCAAGAACTGAGGTTTGGGAACCTCTGCCTTGATTTCAGAAGATGTATGAAAATGCCTGGATGTTCAGGTAGAAGTTTGCTATAGGGGGTGGGGCCCTCATGGTGAACCTCTGCTGGGGCAGTACAGAAGGGAAGTGTGGGGTTGGAGACCCCACAGAGAATCCTGACAGGGGTACTATCTAGTGGAACTGTGAGAAGAGGACCACCATCCTTCTGACTCCAGAAGACTAGATTCACCAAACCTTGCACCGTGTGCCTGGAAAAGTTGTAGACACTCAACACCAGTCTGTGAAAGCAGCCAGAAGGGGAGCTATACCCTGCAAAGCCAGAGGTGGAGCTGCCCAATACCATGGGAGCCCACTTCCTGCATCAGTGTGATCTGGATGTGAGACATGGAGTCAAAGGAGATTATTTTGGAGCTTTAAGATTTCACTGCCCCACTAGATTTTGGATTTGCACAGGCCTGTAGCGCCTTTGTTTTGGACAATTTTCCCCACTTGAAATGGGCATATTTATACAATGCCTATACCCCCATTGTATCTAGAAAGTAACTAACTTGTTTTTGATTTTACAGGCTCATAGGCAAAAGGGACTTACCTTGTTTCAGATGAGACTTTGCGCTTTTGGGTTAGTGCTGGAATTAATTAAGATTTGAGGAACTGTTGGAAGGGCATTATTATGTTTTGAAATGTGAGGAGACAAGATTTGGGAAGGGTTGAAGCAGTATATGGTTGGCTGTGTCCCCACCCAGAATCTCATTTGAATTGTAATCCTTATTATCCCCATACTCCCCACATGTCAAGGGTAGGACCAGGACCAGGTGGAGGTAATTTGTTCATGGGGGTGGTTTCCCCCATGTAATTTTTTTGATAATGAGTGTCCTATGAGATCTGATGGTTTAATAAGTGTCTGGCATTTCCCTTGCTTGCATTCACTTCTTCCTGCCACCTGGTGAAGAGCCTTCCACCATGAATATAAGTTTTCTGAGGCCTCTCAAGCAATGCAGAACCATGAGTTAATTAAAACTCTTTCCTTTATAAATCACCCATCTCAGGTATTTCTTCAAAACAGTGTGAGAATGGGCTAATACACCATTAGAATGCACATCTTTTGAGAAGCTTTGTATTTTACAATATCTTGTCCCTACAAAATGATCAATTTTCAAAATGTTCACTGCCTTTAATTACATAGGAATTTTTCAATATAGTAGAAGAGATTTTTTTAAAATCAAAAAAATCTTATGCAGTGGGTGACTATACCTGCTAATTTGCCTTAGACTGCCCTGGCTTTTGTCTGTTTTCCAGTTATAATCATTAATAGCAGCCCCTTTTATGCTAAAGGAGTTCTTATGGAAAACAAATTATATTGTCATTCTCTATATGCCAGCTGTATTAGTCCATTTTCATGCTGCTGATAAAGACATGCCCAAGACTGGACAATTTACAAAAGAAAGAGGTTTAATGGACTTACAGTTCCATGTGGCTGGGGAAGCCTCACAATCATGGCAGAAGGCAAGGAGGAGCAAGTCTCATCTTACATGGATGGCAGCAGACAAGGGATAATGAGAAAGATGCAAAAGCAGAAACCCTTGATAAAATCATCAGATCTTAGTGAGACTTACTACCAAGAGAAGAGTGAGTACGGAGAAAACTGCCCATATGATTCTATTATCTCCCACTGGTCCCTCTCACAACATGTGGGAATTATGGGAGTAAAATTAAGATTAGATTTTTGTGGGGACACAGAGACAAACCATATCATTCTGCCCCTGACCCCTCCCTGGCTCATCTCATGTCCTCACATTTCAAAACCAATCATGCCTTCCAAACAGTCCCCCAGAGTCTTAATTCATTTCAGCATTAACCACAATGTCCACAGTCCAAAGTGTCATCTGAGACAAGGCAAGTCCCTTCTGCCTATGAGCCTGTAAAATCAAAAGCAAACTAGTTAATTCCTGGTACAGTGGGGTTACAGGTATTGGGTAAATACAACCATTCCAAATGGGAGAAATTGGCAAAAACAAAGGGGTTACAGTGACCATGCAAGCCAGAAATCCAGCACGGCAGTCAAATTTTAAAACTCCAAAATGATCTCCTTTGACTCCAGGTATCACATCCACGTCATGCTGATGCAAGAGGTACGTTCCCATGGTCTTGGGCAGCTCCACCCCTGTGGCTTTGCAGAGTAAAGCCTCCCTCCTGGCTGCTTTCATGGGCTGGCATTGAGTGTCTGCAGCTTTTCTAGGCACATGGTGCAAGCTGTCAGTCAATCTACTATTACGGAGTCTGCATAATAGTGGCCCTCTTCTCACAGCTCCACTGGGTGGTACCCCAGTAGGGACCTTGTGTGGGGGCTCCAACTCCACATTTCCCTTCTGCTTTGCCTTAGCAGATGTGCTCTTTGAGACCCCCACTCCTGCAGCAAATTTTTGGCTGGGCAGCCAGGCATTTCCATACATCTACTGAAATCTAGATGGAGGTACCCAAACCCCAATTCTTGACCTCTGTGCACTTGCAGGCTCAACATCCCATGGAAACTACCAAGGCCTGGGGCTTGTGCCCTCTGAAGCCACAGCCAGAGCTCTACATTAGCCACTTTCAGCCAGCTGGAGTGGCTGGGACACAGAGCAACAAGTCCCTAGACAGCACACAGTACGGGGACCCTGGGCCCTGCCCACAAAACCAGATGGGAGAGGCTGTCACAAAGGTCTCTGCTATGGCCTGGCACATTTTCCCCATTGTCTTGGAGATTGACATTCAGTTCTGCGATACTTATGCAAGTATATGCATCTGGCTTGAATTTCTCCTCAGAAAATGGGATTTTCTTTTCTATTGCATTATCATGCTGCAAATTTTCTGAACTTTTATTCTCTGCTTCCCTTTTAAAACTGAATGCCTTTAACAGTACCCAAGTCACCTCTTGAATGCTTTACTGCTTAGAAATTTCTTCCGCCAGATATCCTAAATCATCTCTCTCAAGTTCAAAGTTTCACAAATCTCTAGGGCAGGGGCAAAATGCCGCCAATCTCTTTGCTAAAACATAACAAGAGTAACCTTTGCTCGAATTCCCAACAAGTTCCTCATCTTCATCTGAGACTACCTCAGCCTGGATTTCATTGTCCATATCATTATCAGTATTTTTATCAAAGTCATTTAGCAAGTCTCTAGGAAGTTCCAAACTTTCCCACATTTTCCTGTCTTCTTCTGAGCCTTCCAAACTGTTCCAACTTCTGCCTGTTACCCAGTTCCAAAGTCACTGCCACATTTTTGAGTATCTTTTCAGCAATGCCCCACTCTAATTGTACCAATTTACTGTTTTAGCTCATTTTCACACTGCTGATAAAGACCTATCTGAGACTGGGCAGTTTACAAAAGAAAGGTTTAATTGGACTTACAGTTCCACATGGCTGGAGAAGCCTCACAATCATGGCAGAAGGCAAGGAGGAGCAAGTCCTGTGTTACATGGATGGCAGCAGGCAAAGAGAGAATGAGGAAGATGCAAAAGCAGAAAGCCCAGGTAAAACCATGAGATCTCAGTGAGACTTATTCACTGTCATGAGAACAGCATTGGGAAAACTGCTCCATGATTCAGTTATCTCCCACTAGGTCCCTCCTGTAACATGTGGGAATTGTGGGAGCTACAGTTCAAGATGAGATTTGGGTGGGGACACAGAGACAAAACATCTCACCAGCTCAGATCTTTTTTTCTTTCTTTCTTTTGAGACAGAGCATCATCTCTCATACAGGCTGGCTGCAGTATAGTGGCATGCTCACAACTCACTGCAGTCTGAACTTCTTGGGCTCAGGTGATTCTCCCACCTCAGCCTCCCAAGTAGCTGGGACTACAGGCATGCAACAACACACCTGCTCATTTTTTGTAGATAACAGATTTTGCCATGTTGCCCAGGCTGGTCTTGAACTACTGATCTGCCCACCTTGGCCTCTCGAAGTGCTGAGATTACAGGTGTGAGGCACCATGCCCAGCCTAGATCTTTTTAAACTCATTTGCCACTGAAATTTTTCACAATTATTTTGTACTACTTATCACTAAAGAAACCAACTCTGAGTGGACTCTGCTCAAATGCTGTCACAGCAATCAACTTCACCTGGAGAACCCCAGCAGTGCCTCATCTTAAGCCTTTGTCTTGTAACTTTTATCTCCCTCCCTGAGGTTTTGCTGTTGCCTGTAATGTGTACAGTTCCATAAGATCGGAATGACACTCACATATGTACAACACAGAAGCACTGGGGAATTAATACCTGTGGGGGAAACCTTTGATCAGTGGAAAGAAGATCAGAAGGATAAATTATTCTCTTTTATCTTTATGGCTGGACTTCCTGTGGTATAGCATTTCTTAAAAGTTTCAAGGAAATTCTGTAATATCAAGTAATCATATGAATTGATTCTAAGTCATAGTCAGCCATTAATAAACCCACATACTTACATTTTCTTCTTGACTCATTCTCCTTTCCTCTCACTTTTGACTTACTTTTGACTTCTAGGAATTGCATTCCTCAATTGAGTGGCAAAATACAGGTTTTCATCTGAGGCTCTGCTTTTTGGGGGAACATACATGACTGCGAGTTATAATCTACAGGAAAGTAATAGCATAAATGAGACAATATAAATTTATTTCTGCCATCAGATAAGACTCATTAACAACAAAGACTGATTTATTCTGGCATATGTTGATAAGTGTGCATGTATGAAATGGATGTAACTTCATAATTATTGTCTTCACATAAAATGGTTTTGAGTACCTACCACATGGAAGGTAAGTTATTTTAGAATAGTAAATGTAGAAGGGAAAATAACTATTGAGTGTCGACAATATGTCAAATATTGTGATAGATGTTTACACATATGTGGCTACTTGCATTTCTGTGTAATAGATTCTCTGCGAATTGGAGGAATTAAGTAAATGGTTTCAGCTAATATAATTTGTGGTAGATTGTATTTTTCTCAAAATCCTTATTTTTCTGTCTTATATTTTCCTTGATATGAGTAAATTGTACTTTCTAGATGTGTTGACACCACATCTGGCCATTTGTCTTGATTAATCTAATGAAATGTGAGAGTCAGTAACAAGTGTTACTTATGAAGAAAATAGAGCCTGCAGAAGGTTTCCCATGCACAACTTCTCTCTTATGCAACTTCTCTCTTAAGCACCATCTACATGGAACAAATTCACAGTTCACCCAGAATGAATGTATAGTGGAATCTGGAATTAAACCTTTGTTCTTGTTAGCCAGTGAGAGTTTTAGGCTGTTTGTATTGCATTCTAACAACTATTCTCTTCTGTATTCAGTTAATAATGGTAGTGCAAACATGCAAATGTTTAAGTTTTAAAATGAAAAGGATAGAATAAATGTCCTGTTCTCAAATGATACAGAATATCACTAGGGATATAGAACCACAAATATAAACTGTAAAGAATAGTATTAAGAAAACCATACAAAATCCCATGTAAGAAAAATAGTCAACAGTTATTAAAGGATATTATAGGAAAGGATATTATAGGAAAAGTGATTTTTTTTTTAACCTGCACTTCCACTTTATTTTTTGATGTGTTATTTCTTCTTCTCTATATCCTGAACTTACAGTATTTTATTTTATACATTTATTTTATAAATAAGCCAGCACATTCTTCATTTGTATCTATTTTTTATTGACTACATGCACTTACTATACTCACTATACTAAGTATATATATATACACACACACACGTATATGTACATACATATACATACAAATATGAGTTAAAAGTACTGAACCACCCTTTGGACTTGAAACTCTAGATGGTTGTGCTTTTGCTATAGCAACTTAAAATCTAGTTGTGTATTGAAGAATCATAATTTTGGTTGCTAGAAAAAGAAACCTTCACTAAGTACAAATATAAAATATTTTATGAAATTGAGGCCTTGCCAAAGCCAGGCAAAGGCAAGCTTGGACAAACAGTTGAATTTGAAATTGTTCTCAGGCAAAAAGATCTTGGATATTCTATATAGTTTATTGACAGTTTATAAAGCTGATTGGTTACATTAATTAGATTGGTGAACTACAGGAAATAACCTAAGTTTTATTGTGATACTCTGAAGTTGACAGTATGGGACCTTCAGACAATCACTTCACTATTAGACAAGATGGCCTATCTTTGGAATCAAAGTCAAAGGAGCTAATGTAAAATTGAATAGATTACACACAAAATATTCTCAGCTATAGAGTTCTTTACAGACCTAGGTACCATTTCTAGGAAAACTTTTATTTTTAGTAGAGACGGGGTTTCCCCATGTTGGCCAGGATAGTCTCGATCTCCTGACCTCGTGATCCACCCACCTCGGCCTCCCAAAGTGCTGGGATTACAGGTGTGAGCCACTGCGCCCATCCTGGAAAACTTTTAAATGGAGTGTAATATCACTGGAAACATTAGTTCAAAAGCTTTAGATACATTTTCCTAGAATGCTTTTTCCTGTACAGTTTAGACTGGGAAAAAATAAAGGAAAACCAGCTCATAACTACAAAATAAATGAGATATTTTAAATCCTTTTGATTATTATGGAATGTTACATTCTCTAAAATATGGGAGCTCTACAGAAGCATGGTCAAGATAGGAACTTACTTACACTAGAATCCCAGAAAATAGACACTTTTTCAAGATGACAAAATGCGTTTGATAGAAGGACAGAGGAGGAAAATAGTCAAATTCCAACAATAGTCTATCATAATTCTCTGTAAGCTCTGATTTGCAACCTATGCACATTCAAGTTGACTCTGCTTATATATCCTAATATGTGCATCATAACCCATTGAGTGTTACCCTAATAATTCTCAGTTACTCATGTTAAAAGAAAAACTTCAGCAGAATTAAATTTAAAGGAGTTTAATTGAGGAATGAACAATTCTAAAATCAGGCATCCCCCAGGGTCACAGCAGATTCTACTGTGTTATATAATTTGACATTATATAATGTCAAATAATCCTGTTTACTTGTCTTTTGAATGCTTCGGGGCCATCTGTAGCATCTCAAAGTTACAGGTTAGAAAAGACAATTTTGAAGCTGAAATTTGATTTTGGGAAGCCTATCAAATAGGTTAAAAGTTTAAAACACTTGATATTATGAAATAGAATTCCAGATTTCCATAAGTCATTCATTTCACCAAAATGATAACTCAAAAAATTTTTAAAGGCAAACACCTTTACTGATTGATAGAGGGAAGACTTAGCTTTCCAAACAATCTGTCTCTTGCCTTTACTTTCTTGTTTCAGTAATTTATTAAAAAGGCAAAAAAAAAATCTTTCATTATCCTTTAATATTACATGAAAATCTTCTTCAAGAGATAAAACCAAATTTCACCCTTGCATTAATGTTCTAGTAACATCAAGCCAATTTTTAACAAAACCTTATAGATGAATGTATCAATCTTCATTGGCTTGACCATAAGGTTGAGATTCTCATAAACCTTTTATAACCCTTTATAGTTTTTGTGAAAGAGCAGATCAGTGCTCTATAAAAACCTATTGTGCTTTTATTCGAGTGTTAAACTTATTAAAACTTAATACCCCTTCAATGTTAACCAATGTCCATACAGAATTTCTTTTTCCAAGATTAATTTTTTACACACTTTCCACAACTTGTTCAAACCTTTAGCTTTATGTTACTAATTTTAAACAACCTTTTAGTTCTCTAAACCAGGCAAAAATGTACATTCCCATGCATTCTTATAATCTTTTACCAAAACATATTTAAATTCCCTCACATACCTTGCATGTAAAACTGTGTTTTCAGTAGTCTCAGTTACATGTTATAATGGTATCTCTTAGAAACTTATAGTTTTGGTACACAAATATTCTTTCACAACTTAGACCATCTACAACATGCTTGGACTTTCTGACTTGACCTAAGCATCCCTCTTTTTAAACAACTGGTTATTTTATTTTAGAACAAGAATTTGCAATACAAGATACTTTTTTATATAAAATCCCTTTTCTTTATTGTCTGCATTTCATAGCTAGGGGGCATGTCCTCAGGCCTTATTTAAATCTAATTCTCCAAAATAAATTAAACAGTTTTTTAAAGTCAAAGAAGAAGTTTATGATCTTAAAGCATTGAGCAAACCTAATACCTGACCTGCATAACTGAGACCAAATATTTTTATTTTGCCGATTATCTTTAAAGCTGTTTTTATTTCCCAAGTTTAACTAAAGGTACAATGAACTAAAAGACATTACCGTTTCTATTTAAAAAAAAAAAATGGATTTTAGCACATACTTTTCTTTAAGCCAATTAGAGCTTTTTTATATAAATATTACACACACAACACATATATTACTACAGACAGAAAAAGATCCAGTAGCTGTAAGATTTTTTCATTTAACAGTTTCTAAGTTTCTTAATTGGATTACTGGCTTTAGCATGGAGCCCTTCAAGAAATGACTAGGAAAACATACAGTTTCTAAAGCCTAATAAGCAGGCACAACTGGAAGGCAAAACAGATTATGAGAGGGATCTATCCACTTTTAATTCTTGGGGTTCCATGAGGAAAACAGAAGTGGTTTTTTTGGTTGTTGTTGTTTGTTTGTTTTTTTCCCCAAATATGGTCAATGGAGCCTTGTCTGTTTTCCAAAGGAGTCCCAGGCTATCAGAAGTTATTTTAGGGCCTCTCATGTGTGCATTTAGAGTGGCAAGACAAAATGGAGAAAAATAATTCAGTCAACTGAAAAGAAAAAACCTTTTTTCCAGCAAAAAAAAAGAACAATGGAGAGAAAAGACATAAAGGCCTTTTAAATATACTTGTAGCTTGGATATCCACTTTTAATTAAGCTGAGTTGTAACCATAGCACTCCCTTTAAAAAAAAAAAAAAAAAAAGTACTTTAAAATTTCTTATTACCCAACTTTAGCCACAGCCAATATTTCTGGCTTTTAAACTTTAGCAAAAGTTACCTCACAGGTAAAACCAACAAGCCTCAACTAAGGTTATGAGTTAATCATGAGTGTATGAGGTATTTTCAAGTAAGTGGTAATCTGTTTTTACAAAATCTAGAATCTTTAATGGTAGCTCAGAGAAAGTAAGATTTAAGAAGGGAAACTAGAAGTTGTTCATGAATGGGAAGAAGCCTTTACAAATGGTAAAGGTCACACAGGTATTTATTAAACCAAAGGACTCATTTCCTAAGCCAAGATCGAACCCAGGCTGCCACTGTGAAAGGACAAAAGGCTAGCAACTGAGCTACAGCACTGGGCAGTATCTATTGCCCTTCCCAGAAGGAGTCTAGAGTAGTTAATTTTCAGGTTACAAAGGCTTTTACCTACTCAAGATAATTTTTAGAGCTAACTGTAACTTGTGTCCTAAAATTGTTGTTCCTTGGGAAGCAGAGATGAAGAGAAATTACCACCACACAGTTATAAGGTCAAGCTCCCAATGACATAATACAACATGGAGACCTCATTCAGGTTTTTTGTTTGTTTCAGGGACCTGCAGAAATTTGTTATGGACCAGCTGGCTGGACTGTCTTGAGCAGCAAGCTTATGGGGTCATAAACTCATGTTCTATCCTAAGGTACCCCCAACACAGAAAAACAAATTCACAGCACAAAATACACCAGACTCACTATAGCTTAAGACTAGCCTCAGAATTCTTATCTTTCATTAATTATAACTTTGCAGAGGATATAAATAGTTATTTTTACCATTCATTCAACTGGTTGGAACAGAGAGGGACCAGAAGTCTGACTGGTAAGATTCTTACCCTTCTGCTGACATACTAGGCTTCTGGGTTCTTTTCCCTGAGGTATCCTAGTGACCCTGCTCACCACACTACAGCCCTGGGGTACAAGCCACAAAACAAAAGAAAATCTTTGCTTTTTTTAAATGCACTTCCATGCATTGTTGTCCATTTGGAATGTTCTACTGTAAGTTATCTTTAGTAAGATTTCGCCATTTCTGTAAGACTTTGCTGCCTCCAGGGTCTAGTATATAAGCTGGAAGGAACTCACTTTTTTCAGAAATTAAGAATCAATTTTTACCTAAAATATTGGCTTTGCTCTTGGGTTCCTTGGATTAACTTAACCTATGATTTTTTTCCTAGAAAAAATGCAAGAAAAATAAAACAAAGAGGTAGAATACAAAAATCCCCATGACTTTCCAAAAGCCAAATTTTACAATATTACAATTTACTACCAGTTTCTTTCTGACCTAGTCAGATGTAAGATGCCTCTGGATCCAAGCCAGTTAATTATTGAATCAGATCTCATCCTGGCCCAGTCTAGTTTCTGTTGCAACTTCCAAACCCAGTTTGGAATAGAAATTTACTCAAATAAACTCAGAGAGCTTAAAACACAAATCTGTGGAGCTCTGAAATCCAGAGAGAACTTATTATGATCCCCAGCTACTCGGAGACCAGAGGACACAGGTGGGTCCAGCAGGTACCTTGCTTGTTCACTCAATGCTCCTGGGAGATACCAGATGATCTACTTTGGAACCTGCTTCTGACACCATCTGTTAAAAGAAAAACTTTAACTAAATTAAATTTATTTATTTATTTTTTTGAGACAGAGTCTCACTGTGTTGCCCAGGCTGGAGTGCAGTGGTACAATCTCGGCTCACTGCAAGCTCCGCCTTCCAGGTTCACACCATTCTCCTGCCTCAGCCTCCTGAGTAGCTGGGACTACAGGTGCCCACCATCATGCCCAGCCAATTTTTGTATTTTTAGTAGAGATGGGGTTTCACTTTGTTAGCCAGGATGGTCTTGATCTTCTGACCTCGTGATTCACCTGCCTCAGCCTCCCAAAGTACTGGGATTACAGGCGTGAACCACTGCACCTGGCTGCCAAATTAAATTTAAAGGAGTTTAATTGAGCAATGAACAACTTATGGATTGGGCAGACTCAGAGAGACTCCAGGCATGCCTGTGGTCAGAACAAATTTATAGACAATAAAAGGTAAATCGCATAGAGAAATCGAAAGTGAGGTACACAAACAAACAGCTGAGTGAGTTACAGGTTGGCATTTGGCTTATTTGAACACAGTTTGAACACTTACGAGTCTGAGTGGTTGAAGTGTGGCCACTGGGATTGGCCAAGACTCAGCTATTGTTACAGGCACACAATTCTAAATTAGGTTTTCAATCTTGTCTGCCTATTAAGCTAAGTTACGGTTCATCTACCAGCACTCAAATATAGAAGTATGGAGTCCTTCTCAGGCCATAGTTAGTTTGACCCATTTCAGTGAGTGTAGAAATAGTAGCCATGTATATACCTTCACCATAGAGCTAACAGGAACTGATGAAATAGTAGTTCTGATATCCAGACTTAAACTTTGCAATCAATATTTGTATATTTAGTACTGTTCCATATCCATTTAAATTTGTCTCACATATGAAAGACTTGAATGTTAAAAGAATATTTACAAAAATAGTTTCATATAATTCCCTGAGAAAGTTTGAGAAAAAATCATGCTGAGTCTAAGTGTTGATAAGCCAAAGTTCCTTTAATGTTTTTGGTCACACTGTAGATTAAATTTATCATATATAGACTGTAGAAGGGAAGCTGACAGGACTATTCTTCTTCAGTTACAATTCTTTATTACCTTTCCTTAAAGATCAGCATCACTGTTTCCTGTGTTATTAAAGACATTAATCTAAAAATACCTGAAACGACCCTAACAATTGACTTACTAGTGTGACAGTTTGCTCAGCTGACTGATCATGTTAATTAGATTGGTGAACTACAGAAAATATCCTCAGTTTTACTGTGATTCTCTGAATTTGACAGTATGGGACCTCCAGACAATCAATTTGCTGTGGGACAATATGGGCTATCTTTGGAATTGAAGTCAAAGGAGCTAATTTAAAACTGAATAGATTACAGAATAAAATATTCTCACTCATAAAGTTCTTTACAGACCTAGATACCATTCCTAGGAAAACATTTAAATAGAGTGTAATGTCACCGGAACATTGAGTTAAAAACCTTTGGATGTTTTTCTACAGTGACCTCCTGGAAAAAAGTTAAGGAAAACTGGCACATAAATAAAAAATAAATGAGATTTTTAAATCCTTTTCATTATTATGGAATGTCACATTCTCTAAAATATAATATGGGAACTCTAGAAGCACTTCCATTCTTACATGCTCTTAGTGCCTGTTTGTCTTTTGTATACAGTAGTGGTTTAATAGAAAGAGTGCCTGATGGCCTTGAAAGGCAATTCAATTTGGAAAAACAGGCAAAACCAGAAGCTTAACTAATGTTAGTCAGAACAGCACTGTTATAGTATAATATTGGTAATATCAGGGAAGTACCAAAGGGGAGTCATGTATCATCAGCGAGTGGAGGCACATGCAGTAGCATTTACAATTGATCTAAAGAGAAGCAAGATAAAATTTTTTGACGAGTCTGCCAGTTTATTTTCTAGTATTTTAAAAGATTCAGGCCTCCCTAAAGTGGACTTTTCATACATAATATAGTGTAAAAGTGTTTTTAAAGGCACCATAATATGGTTTAGCTCTGTCCCCACCCAAATCTTGAATTGTAGCTCTCATAATTCCACGTGTCATGGGAGGAACCCAGTGGGAGGTAATTATGGGGGCAAGTCTTTCCCATACTATTCTCATGATAGTAAGTCTCACAAGATCTGATGGTTTTATAAAGGGGAGTTCCCCTGTGCATGCTCTCTTTCTTGCTTGCCACCATGCAATATGTGACTTGGCTCCTCCTTTGCCTTCTACCATGATTGTGAGGCCTCACCAACCATGTGTAACTGTGAGTCAATTAAACCTCTTTCCTTTATAAATTACCCAGTCTCAAGTATGTCTTTATTGGCAGCAGACTAATACACACCAACGTCTCTGACCTAGATCAAAAAACTCTCCTAACTGATCTTCTCACTTCCACTTTGGTTCCAAGCAACGCACATTCTACATTTCAAAAGTCAGGTAGCTTTTTAAAAAATGGCAACAAAATCATGACATTTTACTTCTTGCCACTGCCACTTTGAGTAAATGAAAACACTTTATAAGATGTACATGGTCTATCTCCAGCCTTGTCCTTCACCTGCATGGCACATTATTTCTTAGTTGTACCCTTTTTGAACTGTCAGATTCGTAACATGTCCCTAATCCCTTCTACTGTGTGAACTTTGCATACCCACCCTCGTACACTAACTCCTATTCCTTAAATGTCAAGTTAAATTTACTTTCTTAGAGAGGTCCTCACTAATTCCCTAATCTTAAGTATTTGCCTCCTACTATTTTTCTCTCAATCACTGTGCTCTCTTCTTTATAACATTTAACACAATTTAGAGTTGTATTAGGATACAAGCACAGTTGCTATTAAAAAACAAGCAACCCCAAAAACTTGACCCTGCTATTCAGTAGCTCGAAAGAGATGGAATTTGATTTCTCACTCACAAAACAAACCAGAGGTAAATGATTTTGATCTGGAGCAGAGGCTCTGCAAACTTCCTTATGTAGTTTTTAACCTTGGAATTCAAGACAGTTTCATTTTTCACCTGCTCTCAGACAAGGGGAAAATAAGTAGGTAGAGGCAAAGAGTTTAATACTGGAAACTATAGGCACTATTTCTACTTGCATCCCACTGCCTAAAACTTAACTGTGTGGTCACAGCTTGTTGAGAGAAAGGCTGGGAAGAGTAGTCTAGCTTGGTGGTCACATGCCAAGATAACTCAATGGTAAAGAAGAAGGGGAGAATAAACAGTGGAAGACAAATGGCAACCTTGCTGAAGTTATTGTCTGTCTTTTCTACTAAACTGTAAGTTCCATTAAGGCAGAAATGTAACTCTTGTGTTTACATATTATCTAGTTCAGTGTTTGACACAGGAAAAGTGCCCAATAACATTCTTTAATTAAATAAATACTATGAACTCAGAATATTTAAAGTAGCTTTTCACACGTTTACAGCCTCTATAAATGTCTGATACTACATAAATGTTGTATTTATGTACAAATTTTTGTCTTACTTCTAAATTGTAAGCTGCAAAAGAACCTTTACCAAGTACCAAGATATAATACCTAAAGGTGTTGGTTCTTAAGTCAATAAGCTTCAGGTACATGGAAAATTAATTTCTTAAAACAGCTTATTTATTTATGATGCTAGATCAAAGATATTACCATGTTTCCAATTCAAATACCTACTGTGGCTCACTTCAACTTTGCAATTAAGTTTCAATGAAAAGTTTATAGTGAATTCTTAAGAGAACAAAATTTCTATTTTTCTTTGAAGCTTCTCTGACATCAAAAAATTATTTTTATAATTCTGTCAGCTGAAGATGGATTGGGTTGATAAATGACACTGAATTTGCCTTGGAGATTAGCATTAAAAAGATAATAAAGATAAGGTGAATGTGTGGTTAGTACTTAGAAAATTTATGCCTTCCTAATTAATTAATTAGTAAGGGTCAGGTAAGTTAATCCTTCTGCCAAACAGTTAAATATGGTACGAATTTATTTAGCACAGTCCTCACAGCCTACATTCTTGGTGTATTTCTTAAAATACTAAAATAAAGTGTAACTTTGAAATTTAGGCAAACATGTAAAAACTTTTTACATGACTAAATCTCAACATTTCCGGTTAGATTTTTATTTTTATTTGCGGCATTGGCGAATTGCAGAAGGAGCCACCCAGTTTCTGAGCAGCCTACAAGTATACAATCATTCTCTCATGTATTACTCCTTGTAAATATTCAACACAGTACTCTCCACCCTTCACAGAGTTACTTCTCAAAGTTGTCACAAGAGAAAAGATAATTTTGAAGCATCCAGCATTTTCTTGTTGCCTGTAAGTTCCGATACATTGTTTGGCGTTTTATAGCAATAACCACCACCAGCAGCACTATGAAACCAAAAACTACTAAAGATTAGAGTCACAAAAAATTTAAAAATTGGGAAAGTAACTTAGAAATGAGCTTCTCTCTCTTGCTTTGCAAAAAAATGTTAAGGTTCAGAGAAATGAAGTGATTTGTTCAAGATTATAAATCTTATAAATCTAATAATATCTTTTATAAATTGAATGCTTAATAAGTATTTTCTGTAGGTTAAACTCTTTATATGAATTGTTCCATTTTATTAATGTTATGAAGTAAATTTATTGCTTTATTTTACAAATGAATTTGGTTGAAGAAAACAAATGTTTTTAAATGTAGAAGACTCTAGCACTGGAAAGAAAATCAAGTTCACTGCTTTCTGGCACATTACTCTTTATCACATTTTAGTGCATGATGAATTACCTCTTTAGTCAAACAGGATAAAAGCTTAAATTGTATTTTTTTACAGAGGTTTTAAACTTAATTTCCAAAGATTGGACAATGCAAAGCCTTCAGCTAACAATTGTTATAGAATTGGAGTCATTGTAAATAACCTAGGAGCACATTTCAAGGTTAAAGATATTTGAAAAACTCTGAAATTATGACATGAGTACCCATCTATTTCCATATACATAAAGTCAGTTAACTCATGTTTTATTGATTCTTAGATGCACTTTTTCACTTTAGGAAATCAAATTGAAGTATTTATACTTAATACTGGTCAGGAGACAGATATTACAGTTACTACTCTAAGCACATGTGCAAACTTGATCATGTGGCACATGATATAGCAGGAAAACCAAAACACATCCTTTTTTTAAGTTTTGAAACTATTTAAAGACCACTTATAGAAAAATATGAATCTTGGTTTTTCTCCAAGTACCTTTCCTGACACTTACAAGATCAAGAAAATAATCAGCATCTAAATTTGCAGAATAGTGAAAGTGGCACATTGCAGAAGTGCTGTGTTCAAAATGCCTCAGACAACACAGACTTTGATCCTGCATAAAAACTTTTAGACATTGCCACTCTAAGAAAAATATTAATAATTAAGAAGCATTAAATCATGCATATTAAGAAGTTAGAATCTCTTGAATTTATTATACTTATAATTTCCTTTTTATGTTTGCACAAAGATGATATGTCATAAAACATCACAGTATGAATATATCTACAAGAGATTTTACATATGTATTATGAAAATTTTAAGTAATTTGAAATCAGTATTTTATAGTTAACAGCTTCTTTTCTTAATAACATATAGCATAATGAAGCTGTTTACAATGGACGTTGCCTTACAGATGTTAAAAAGTTAGTATATGACTTGATGATGATGACTTAGTGTTAAACTAAATTAGATAGAAGAGCAACACTTTTTAACACAGCAAAATAATTTTAAGTATCTGGATTGATAACAATAGAAGTATATTTGGGAAATTTTGTGAGGGAAAAGAGGAACAGGAATAAATCTTGCAAACACAATGTTGAGCAAAATATGCTGAACACAAAAGCATGCTTTCTATATTATTCTATGTAGTATACTAGTAAAAGTAGAACCAATATTTCCTTTTTGTGGGAGGAAGGAACAGGACAAAATTGGGAAGGATTATAAGGAGATGTCTAGTTTCTGACAATCTCCTATATTTGACTGGGGATTAGCAGCTACATGGGTATTTGCTTTATGATAATTCACAGAGCTGCTTATGTTTTGTGTGCTTTCTGTATATGTATTATATATCCTAAGGCAAAAGTGAAAACATTTTAATATTATAGTACTCATGAAACAGAAAGTAGAGTCCAAACGGCCATTAAAATTTATCCTGCAAAATCTAGCACAATACTCCACATTAGAGATAATGAAACTGAGGATTAATATAAGTAATCAGCAATAGAGATGGATCCTCTGAATCTAGAATGCCTATATGCAGTTAAATAAGCAGCATTTACTTATGCACAAGATACAAAAATAAGTCAGAACACTTGGGTCATACAGCAAGGAAATCAGCAAAATTTGCTGAGACAGACATTATACATTACTGGCCCCCAAATTTCCCCTACACGTGAGTAATTGTATATGATAATATTTGGCAGGGTGACAATCACATTGCATTTCTGTATGTATATATAGATCTATCTATCATCTATCTCTCTGTCTACATATATATATATGGTAGATATATATCATATACATATTATATACAACATATGTATATTTTATATATGTACATTATATATTGTGTGTGTATATATTTATAAAAAATTCCACAAGCCAAGCCTAAAGCATATGATACACACACAGCCAAAGGATTTGTGTATGCAGGTTTATCAAAATATGTGCTGAAGACCACCTCACTTAAGTGATTTTCCTCCACATTGTATAATGCCCAATATATAATCTTCAATATATATGCAAGTAATAATACATAAAATATATGTATGTCATTACATAATTATAGTTTCTAGTTTTATTAGTAATTTTTAAATAATTTTTTCTATTTTATTTTTGAGACAGGGTTTTGATTTCTCAGCCAGGCTGGAATGCAGTGGCACCATTATAGTTCACTGCAGCCTTGAACTTCTCCACGCAGGTGACTCTCCCACCTCAGCCCTCCAAGTAGAGTAGCTGGGACTATAGCTGTGTGCTGCCACACCCAGCTATTTTTCAAAATTTAATTCATGCCTTTCTTATTATTAAATGATGTAAGATACATTATAATTTTTAATTGTTTATATACATTTAACATTTTTATACCTAGTAAATCTTCCTAAGATTAATTTGCTTCTGTGCTGCTTTCTTTAGACAGTGACCAGAATTTACTCTCCAAATAAAGCTTTTATATATATATTTTATATATATAATATATATATAACATGTATAATATGTATGTTACTTTGGAAATCTTGTCAATGGGTAATATCTATGTGAATTACACATTCATAATTACAATGTTTCAAAATCAAAGCATTACACAAAAATCGTGTGGATATATGGTGAGTTTTGTTTTGTTTTGTTTTGTTTCGTATTCTGAGTAGTCAAAAACTAGGACTGGCTTTAGTCTGGCTACTACAGAGAAGACTAAAGCTTTCAGAAAACAGTGTTTTTGCCTTTTACTTCTGCCAATGGGGAATTAACTGCTATGAGGATTGCCTTCCTGCTGCATGAAATTAGAAAACTGGACAAGTGTTTTCAGATAGTAGACAACAGGCAATGTTGGAAAGAAACAAATGAGAAACTTGCCATAGTTTTCTGAGCTTACTGAATTTTTTCTGGCTGCAGAGCAGGGAGGAGAAGCCCAAATGGAGCTGAACAGTTTAAGTTGAAAAGACAGATATTAGAGTTTATAGAGTTGAAGATGTCTAGGATTTGTGGGCCAGAGTGCCAGAGAGAAGCTAGTTTTATACAGAAAGTATTGAGACTTTCAATGAGTAGTAGAACTAATTTATCCCCAAAGCAAATGCTGCTCCGGACTTGGTTTTAAACAACTTTCAGTTAAGACTTGGAAGAATCATATTTATTCACAGGTAAAATAACTGCATGCATAAGCAAGTCCAACATTCTTTGAAGTAATACAACAAAATCCAGTGTGCATCAGTGTAAGTCACAATGTCTTATATTTAATAAAAATTACTAGACAAAAAAAGGAGCAAGAAAACATGAGATGTAAGTGTTTGTGTGGAGTTGGGGGTAGAAGGGGGATAAATCAACCAAGACAGTTGTTAATATTTTCAGAATATAAAGGAAACTGAGATCATAATAAAGGGAGAAAGGAATATTTTTAAAAAGCCACAAATGAAAATTTTGGAGATATACTGAAATGAAAAATAATCTGATGGGATTAACAGCAGATTCCACAGTGTAGAATAAATATTACCACTAAGACATAGGAATATAAGCTATTAAAAATGAGTCAAAGAAAGGGAAATGACTAGAAAAAATTATACATTACTGGCCCCCAAATTTCCCCTACACATGAGTAATTGTATATGATAATATTTGGCAGAGTAACAATCACATTGTATTTCTGTATATATATAGATCTAGCTATCTATTTCTCTCCCTTTACATATATATTTAATATATATGGTATATTATGAATTTTATATTATGAACATTCATAGCCTGTGAGACTACATTCAGCAATCTACCATGGGGTGGTGTGTGTTGTGGGGGGCTGGTACTTGAAAGAGGAATAGTTGAAATTTTCCAAATTTGATAAAATATTTAAAACCACATATCCAAAATGTTAAATAAATCACAAGTAAAATAAACATAAAAGGCATAAATTGCTGAAAACTAGTGATCAAAGAGAAAAATCTTAAAAACAGTCAGGGAGAGGAAACATTACTCATAAAGCATAAAGTTAAAACATAGTTTTCCTTAGAAACTATGCAAAACAGAAGATAATAAAACAATGTCTTCAAAGTTCTGAAAGAAGAAAGAATATACTCAGCCTAGAATAACAGAACCAGTGTATTTCCTTTCCAAAATAAAATCAAAGACAAGATTCTTTCAAAGAATTAGAAGCTAAAAGAATCCTTTGCCTTTAGACCTTTACATCAAGTAATGATAGAGAAATATTTTCAGAAAAAAGGAACAATACCAAATGGAAATTTGTGTTTACACAAAGTAATGAATAATATCAGCAGTAGTAAAGATGTGTTTATAGATAGAAGATAATTATTCTCATGTGTTTAATCTCTATAAAATATAATTACTTGACATCCTGAAACCATATTGTTTCTACATGTATCATATAACCATTAGATCTTTAATTGTCTAATGTGATCACTTTCAGATTCTGTTCACTTGTCTTTATGTTTATGTGCAATGTATGGCTATACATCTCAGATAAGCTCTTACCACCTCCTTTCTGTGGAATCCACTAGTGAAGGATCGTGAAATCATTCTGGTTGATTCATATACCTAGTAGTAGCTTAATATGCCTTTATATGATTTGTTTTTCTATTTTATTTCATTTTTCTTCCTGCTTTTGCTCTTTTTAGTTGGGGAAATATACAAATAAATATTTTGGTATCATTTCCATTGGTGTCCTAATGTGGATACGAACAAAATAAAATGAAACACTATTTAACATACCGGTTATCCTAATCTAATATAAAACTATATATGGATTGCTCCATTAGTAATATGCGAATTGCTACATCAGTAATACCTTTTATCACTAATAAAAAGCCCAGACCTTTTTTTTTCCTATTAAGATGTTTCTGAAATGGATACAAATTTCTACTTCAGTAATATCAGTTCATCATTGCCTATCCAGATTAACCTACTATAATATATACACATTCGATGAATTGTGTTGCTTTTGACATGAATTGGTTTATTTGGATTAAGGTCAGAGCCTTGCTTTGATGCCTATTGAAGTGAGCACTGAAATGATTATCAAGATTACAAAAGGTAACTTTCTTGCTGTCAACTGTCCTTAAGGGTAAAATGTCAAAATATGAGCACCTTATGCAGTAACTCAATAGTTCATTCTAGACCTTCATGTTTCACTTCAAATTGTTCTCCTGTGGTAGCCAGTCTAAGTCAGACCCTTGTACTGAAACAGGAGACAATTTGATACTCTCATCTGCTTCCACATTACAAAGGATGGGTGTTGGGCTAACATTATTAAATTAAAAAACAACTCCCAAATCATTTTTAAGTGTTAAAAATATATAAACATTAATGTGGAAATTCTTCTTCTCTAGAAAAGATGAATGTCTATACATCAGTCTTCTCCCATTTAAATTACTTGGCATCATTTTCTGATGTCTACTATACTGACCTTGGAAATGATTGATCTAAGCCCTGGTCCCAGTAAAGAGGTTCTGTTAAAAATGTCAAAAAGTTAATTCAATGTATTCATTCTCGCTTTGGCATTTCTGACTTAATCTTTTAGGATACATTTAGATGGCAACAAGACCTTGCAACTATACTCCCTATACCTGAAAAGCCAGACAAACATTCCTTGTCAGCCACCTTTTATATAAAAATTACTTCAATTATCCTTTCTGATTTTTAATCAAAATGCTATTTTTCAGATGATACAGGTTATGAAACACTTTTCATACATTATAACTGGCTTACTCCTGTGTCATTGCTGCTTTGAAATGTTGATTTCCTAATCTGTTGATATGTAAATCGGACATTTGTTCCAGAGTTTGCATTCTTCAATCTGTCTCTGTCAAGGTCTCTTAGAGGAGTAGCCAAAACCAAAACTAAAAAAATCTGTTAATGCCATTTATGACCTACCTAAAACCTCATGGTGCTGAGGATTTATGCCCAAAATAGTAGCACGCCTGCTAATTTGGTGAAGAGTTTTTCTGTAACCTCTGTAAGATTTCTCCATTTTTGAAAAGCAGACATTGAAAGCCCCAGACTTTTTTCCTATTAAGATATTCATGAAATTGATGTATTTAACAAAACATACGTCTGTGATCAGCTTACGTATACAGGCCACTTACCAATTTCACACTACGTGTCTGTGGGTGAATAAGATTAGGGATTTTTCATTTTTGTATGAGCTGGAAGCCAAAATAAGGTAATACACTGAATTAACCTTGTGTTTCTTACTTCTATGAGAATATTTACCTTGGTTAGATGCATGTTTACAATCTTTAAGACATAGCCCTTCTCAGTTCAAAGGGCACTACAATAAGTAAACCAGCCTCATCTCCACGTCTGTAAATTTAAAGATTCATACAGTGATAGCATTTTACCAAGAAGAGGTGCAGATGGCAAGTAAGCATGTCCAAAAGTGCTGAACATCGTTCGTCAATAGAAAAGTGCCAATTAAAACAATAATGAGATACCACTGTACACCCACCAGAATGGCTGAAATTGAAAACACGGACAAGAGTAGGTATTGGTGAGGATATGAAAGAACTACTGGAACTTTGATACATTGCTGGTAGGAATGGAAAATAGTACAGCCAATTGGAAAATAGTTTAGCAGTTTCTGATAAACTTAAAGATACACTTAAGGAATTTATCCAAGGGAAATGAAATATATGTTCATACAAAGAATTGTATGCAATATTTGAAGGAGGTTTAAACAATTATCCCGACCTAGAAACAAATTAATGATCATTAAAACAATAATGGATAAAGAAAAAAATAGTACATGTACACAATGAAATTCTTACTATTTGGCAATAAAATGGGATAACCTATTTATATGCACTAACACGAATGCATCTAAGAAATATTGTACTAAGATAAAACAGCCAGAAATTAAGATTATATTCTGTATGATTTAGATTGTACAAAATTCTAGGTGCCAAGAATATACACTGGGGAAAAGACAATTTCTTCAATAAATGGTGCTGGGCAAACTGGATATAGACATGCAGAAGAATGAAACTAGACCCCTATCTCTCATCATATACAAAAATCAAATCAAAATGGGTTAAAGAATTAAATTGAAGACTTCAAACTATGAAACTACTACAGTAAAACTTTGGGGAAACACTCCAGTACATCTGTCTAGGCAAAGATTTCTTGAGTAATACCTTAAAGCAAAGGCAACCAAAGCAAAAACGGACATAGGAAATCATAACAAGTGAAAACTTTGAAGTACAGCAAAAGAAACAATCAACAAAGTTAAGAGAAAACCTATAGAATAGTAAAAAATATTTGCAAACTATTCACCTGACAAGAGATGAATAAGCAGAATATATTAGGAGCTCAAACAACTCTATAGAAAAAAATCTAATAAAACAATTAAAAATGTGCAAAAGATCTGAATAAAGATTCCCCCCAAAAAGACATGGCAAACAGATATATGAAAAGGTGCTCAACATCACTGACTGTCAGAGAAATGCAAATCAAAACTACAATAACATATCATTCCTCCCCAGTTAAAATGGCTTATATCCAAAAGACAGACAAAACAAATGCTGCTGAGGATGTGGAGAAAAGGGAACTCTCGTATACTGCTGTGGGAATGTAAATTAGTACAATCACTATTGCGAACAGTTGGATGTTCCTCAAAAACTGAAAATAGAGCTACCATGTGGTCCAGCAATCTTACTACTAGGTATATACCCAAAAGAAAGGAAATCAGTGTATCAAAGAGATATCTCCATTCCCATATTCCCACTGTTCACAATAGCCAAGATTTGGAAGCACCTTCAGTGTCCATCAACAGATGAATGGATAAAGGAAATGTGGTAGGTATACACAAAGGAAGACTATACAGCCACAACAAAAGAATGAGATTCCATTCTTTACAACAACATGGATGGAACTGGAGGTCTTTTTATGTTAAGTGAAATAAGACAGGCACAGAAAGACAAATATCGCAAGTTCTCAGTTATCTGTGGGAGCTGAAAATCAAAACAATCGAACCCATGTATATAGAGAGCAGAAGCACAATCACCAGAGGCTGGGAAGGGTAGTAGTGAGTAGAGAAGAGGTACGGATGATTAATGGATACAAAAAAATACAATGAGTAAGGCCTATTATTTGGTAACACAACAGGGTGACTATAGTCAATAATTTAATTGTACATTTAAAAATAACTAAGAGCCACCCAGTCATGGTAGTTCAGTCCTGTAATCCCAGCACTTTGGGAGGCCGAGGCAGGCAGATCACCTGAAGTCAAGAGTTTGAGACCAGCCTGGTGAAACCCCGTCTCTACTAAAAATACAAAAATTAGCCAGGCGTGGTGGCGTGCACCTGTAATCCCACCTACTCAGGAGGCTGAGGCAGGAGAATCGGTTGAACCTGAGAGGCAGAGGTGTCAGTGAGCCAAAATGGCACCACCGCTCTCCAGCCTGGGCAATAAGAGTGAAACTCTGTCTCAAAAATAATAATTATTATAAATAAATAAAATAACTGAGTATATTTGGATTGTTTGTTACACACAGGACAAATTGTTGAGGGGATGGGTACCCCATCTTCCATGATGTGATTATTACACATTGCCTGCTTGTATCAAAACATCTCATATACCCCATAAATATATACATTTATGTGTACCCACAAAAATTAAAAATAAACAATTTTAACACAAAAAAAGAAAAAGACATTCTGGAAAAGCAAATCTGTGTGATAATAAAAAGTGTATCAGTAGTTGCTAGGGACCAAGGGGAGGAGAAAGGACTAATTACAAGTGCTTGACTTTCTGCATGATGGGAATATCCTATATCTTGTATGTGATAGTAGTTACCCATCTGTATATATTTGTTAAATTTATTAAATTACATATTGAAAAATGAAGAATGTTATTGTATATAAATTATATATTTCAATAAAACTGACTTTCTACTCATCCTCCCCCCACCTAAAATACAATTTTTAAAATCATGGCCCTCATACATTATTTCTGTAGATAAACTGTCCAGAGATTTAGTCAGACTAGGGAAGCATCTGTGTGTTGCCTATGAATTTAGGGATATGTTCAGATCCAGCCTTACTCATTTTTCATGTTACTAAGTGTATAATTTACATATTTATATTTAATCAGTAAAATTTTTTAGCTTCTCCTTAGTAGGATCTCTCTCTCTCACTCTCTCGCTCTCTCTCTCTCTCTCTAGCTCTTGCTCTTTCTCCTTCTTGACATAGCATTTTACTGGAATCTTTTCAGTTATTTAACAACTCTCTTTGGTGAGTTCAGTGTTGACCAATGCCCCAAAGCAATGCAGTAGCTAATATTTGCTGAACATTTCTTTAGTAAAAGGCAAAAGATTTATACAATCTGAAAAAGAACTAGAATTAGATGGTATTTAGAAAGCATTTCTTAGCCACCAGTCACTGTTCAACTCTTTGCATGTATACATTTGTTGTTGATCATAACAAACTTGGTGACTGTATTATCCTCATTTTATGCATGAGGAAACTAAAGCACAAAGAGGAAAATAACTTTGCCATGATCTCAGAGCCAATAAATGGTAAAGTTGAGATAACTGTCATTCGTCAAGCAAGTAGTGAGATATATTAGTCAATTGTGTCCCATATTGCAAATGCCAGTCTTCTTCTGGATCATGCTAGAAAATCCAACACCAGAGCTCTCTTTAGCCAACACCCTTATCTCACAAAAATATAGAAATTAAACTTTTCTGTAGTATTTTCTGACTGATACAATTATTTATCAGCCAACATAGGGATATCATGTTTAATAACATCTAATTAAGAATGCACTCTTCCTTAAAAATTGTTTTATACAATAGTAAATCAATGTAATTAATTTTAGCTGTAGTAATTTTATAGTAATTTTTTGTTACACTATGACAAAAAGCAGGTGCATTAACATATTGTGGGAAATCATGGCAAAAATATATTTCATTTCTTCTTATATAAAACAATTTATTTATGGCTATCTCCTGAAAAAACTGAATGGAAAAGAAAGTATTCGTGAGAGAGTAGCTTGTGCAACTTCCCTCCACCTTACTGAATTTCCTTTCCCATAGTGACTGTGACAATGATGCAGTTAGAAAATGACTTTCTTGAGCATTGAGAGTCATCAAGTCCTGTCAGTTGTTGATTTTACAGGACAGGCAGGCCTATTATATGAAGAGTTTGAAGGTATCTATACACCTGCATGCATCATTTCTTTAATGAAAAAATCCAATATCCTCTTGTTCTCCAGGGAGTCAGAGCTATTTGAATTTTATCACAGCTCTCCACTTCAGTAACTCTTGAGGTTCCCAATTAGCAGGTTCAATCAGAACTTGGTTAAGTGTGTATTTTGCTGTACCTTAGTAACTTGAGCAGTGATGGCTGGGTTTCCTATTTATTCCTAATATTTATACCACTGATGCATTCTGACATTAGAATAAATATCATATCTCACAAAACATATATAACATTACCAATATTTATATTGCCACAACTTTTTTCCCCTTTTATAGATGTCTGCTCTTATTCTGCCAAAAATATTATGGAATATTTTTGTTAGAGCATCTAAGAAACAGTGCAAATTGAGCCCTAATATTTGAAACTAAAAGAAACAAAAACAATCAATCTAAAAAGGATCCGTTGCTTACCACTGTGAGCCATTATACTATGAAATCAGCAGATGGCTTCAAATCTCTCCTAGGAAGTCTTATGAGATTACATGCCCTGGCACCAATTGCTATTTTTACCCCTCTTCCAGGATTATTTTCCCTATACAGGAAGTTTGAAACTCTACTCTCTACTTTGATTTCTATTTCCAAGTCTTTGCTCTTGCTCCTTTAATTATCAAAATTAGGTAGAATGTTACCAATGAGTCTTTGTTAAAACAGCAATCTTTACAGTCAGAGAATACTCATTCCTCTAATCAATGGTAAAGCAGCATCAGCTCACTGAGGAATTGCTCATCATTAGTTTGCTTTTTTATTTCATGTGGAAAATAGTCACCAAATGTATTCACCTCGTTTTAACTGGTCTCTTCTTCTTCCAAGTCTTACTTAATATTTTCCCTAAATTCTCTGATGCTTCATTTGCCGTATCAGGTAATATCACATGCAAAACATTTTCCCAAAACCAAACCTTGAAATGATAACTTGAGTGCTTATTTATTTGAAAGGTGAACTCAGTATGCACATATTGGATTCTGGGAGAAGTGTTATTGAGTGTGGTAGAGGCTTGCCAGATAAAATACAGGGCACCCAGGTAAATTTAAATTTTAGATAAACAGCAAATACTTTTTTTTTACATATAAGTGCATGCGAAATTTTGCAAGGGACACATTTACCTAAAAATTATTTACTGTATGTCTAAAATTCAATTTTAAGTGGACACTGTGTATTTTTTATTTACTTAATCTGATAATTCTAGTGTAGTGCCACCAGAAGCAAGTAAGAGTCAACCTTGAGAAACCATATGGAACATGTGTCAAAATCCTTTCCTCAGAGGACAGAAATACTGGCTCCCTTTTCTATTATGTTTAGGCTGGCTCTGATTACATAATTCTGTGTTCCCTTTCCCACTTCCTGACTTTATTCAGAGCCATGTCTGTCTCAGCAAGCTCCTGGGTGTGGTGGTGGAGAAAAGCCTTGTAGAGAAGAGATACACGTGGGCTTGAGGGGGAAAGTCCATCTCTGGCCACAGAGTCATTCCTCTGTGACTACAGCTCCCACCAGAAAACCTTTCCCTGTGGCTCTGACTCCCAGTGAGCTTCCAGCTTCACCGTTTCTTCCCTTGGCTTCTTCAGCCCAAAGGTGGGCAATCACTTTCAACACATTTTTGTCCCTAGGTTTCTCAACATCATTTGTCCTTTTAACTCTACATCTCCCTTTAAGAAGTCACTCATAAAACTATTTTCATTTGAACCATATGCAGTAAATTTTATTTCCTTCTAAGGCCTTGAATGGTATACTATGAAAGTCTTATGCACTTTTCTGAATACACATGCCTAAGTTATACCCTGCAACATTTGTCATCAATAATAAAGGCAATTTTTAAAAACTACCATTTGTCTGTATCTTGTGTCTATCTTTAAATTAATTTAGAAAATAAGATGAAAAGAGAAAAGCATTAGGTACTGTATTATGTATTCCCAAACATTGAATTCAGGAAACAAAACAAAGGGAAAAAGGATTTTTGATATGCATTAAATATGCTAATTCAGGCCTTAGGCATTCGCAATTAGGGACCACACTGATTTTTTACTTTGATAGTATTCAATGACTTGTATTGTGCCAAGAGATTTATTTTCACTTCTGTTGTTGGCTTTTAACTGCCACAGCAAGAGCAGAAGTTGTGAGTCTTTGTAATTTTTATATATATATATATATAACTATATATATGTATATAATACATACATATATTATTTATTATATGCATGTATAATTAAATATAATTATATTTAATCATAGTATAATTTTATACTATATTATACATTATATTATAGTATAATTATATTTAATATAATATAGTATAATTAAATATATTTATAAAACATATATTTATAAATAAATGTATAAATATAATATATATTTTATAAAAATAATCCAACTGCTCTTGACAATAGTATTAGAAAAGAAGGAGAAACATAGAAGTTTGTTTTATTGTTATTGGAGAAATCAAAATAGAACACAGAAGTGATTGGAGCCAAAAAAATTCTGACAGAGGAAGAAATATTTTCAAAGGGCCAAGAAGCCAGAATTTACAACCAAAAAACTAAAAAACTGTTATTTATTGTGGCTTTTATTGCAATTTAAAATGATTTTTAATTAGAAATATAAAGGATTAATCTGTTGTATTTTCATTTTTAAATTAATATACTTCATCGTTGGAATATTTTTATGTTTATAGAAAAACTCAGTGGAAGGTTCAGGGTTCCCATATACCTCCACTCTTTTTTCCCCTAACCTCCACCCACAACACTCATTTCCTCTATTATTAACATCTGACATTGTTGTGATGCATGTGCTACAATTGATAAGTCAAATTGATACATTATCATTAAATAAGTCCATAACATACTAGGATTCACTCTTATGGGACAATCTACTCATTTTGCCTAATGTATAATGAGATGTACCACCATTACAGGATTATACAGACTAGTTTATCTGTCCTCCATCCTTCAAACTCCTGACAACTAATGGTTTCTTTTCTACATACTCAATAATTTTGTCTTTTTCAGAATGTCATATAGTCAGACAATATGCTAAAAATCCTTTTCAGATAGGCTGCTTTTGCTTAGCAATGTGAATTTAAGTCCCCCAACATCATTTTGTAATAACTCATTTTTTAATCACAGAATGATATCACTCTGTACAAATGTACAACAGTTTGCTGTTCTATTTGGCTATTTAAGGACATCTTGCATGCTTCCAAGTTTTGTCAATTATAAATACAGCTTCTATAAACATTTATGTGTGGTTTTTTGTGCAGACATAAATTTTGTATTCATTTGGGTAAATACCAAAAAGTGAGATGCTTGATTGTAGAAAAGAATGGCTTCATAAATTGTACATATGATAATGTATTTGATAATGTTTTATATCAATATCTTTTTTTTCCTGTAAGATATGACATGAGTTTTCTGAGACAGGCAGAAATTTACTATCATTTATTTACAGCAAGGGGCACACTTGTTCCCCACACTCCAATTTTCCCTTTCTGGGGGAAACACAATGAGAATCAGATGGAATCCCATATATATATACTAGAGTCTATACCACAGGTGAAGAACACTGATGGTTATACAAGACAACTAATGCAACAGTCATATGTCCCTCTTGAGAGAGGAAGAGAAACCTACCTTCCCAAGATTAAAAAAATAAAAAATAATAAAAAAAATACCCCTTAGGATAAAAAAGGGAAAGATCTAGGATTCTTATCCTTTCAAATATAAAATTAATATTTCCATGGAAAAAATAAGCCTCTCTGAATTTATGACTCCTGGAATACCTTCACAGCTCCAATTTTTTTCTCTGAAAAGTAAACATATCCCCCTGAGCAGGTGTATTTCTTCTGATGGTCTAATTACTATTAGCTTCAAATTCTCCTCATAAGCCCAGATTCCAGTTTTCTAGCCTCAGAAAAACCTATCCATGCAGAAACATTAAAATGTTTACTTCCTGACACTATTAAATTCTATTTTTAAAGTGGAATTACTTCTAGAATGTATCATTCTAGAGGTCTAATTTGTTATTGTTTTTCTTTTTTTGCATATGCCTTTATTGTCATATTGAAGAAATCAGTGCCAAACCCAAGGTTGTAAAGCTTTGTCCTCTGTTTTCTTCTAAGAGTTTTACAATGTTAGATCTACATTTATACTTTTGATCTATTTTTTTTAAATATCCAGTTTTCTCAGCACCATTTGCTGAAAAGACTCTTCTTTTCCCACTGTATGGTCTTGGCACCCTTGTTGAAAATCACTTGACCATATGTATGAAGGTTTATTCTGGGACTCTATGGAGGTATGGATGTCTGTTTTTATGCCGTTACCACACTCTTTTTATTACTGCAGACTTTTAGTAAGTTTTGAAATCAGGAAATATGAGATCTTCAGCTTTGTTCTTTTTGCTCCAAGAAGAACTTTGTGCAAAAGAGTTCAGGATATCTTGAGATTTCATAAAATTTTAGTATTTTTGTTCCAATTTCTGCAAATGACATCACTGGGATTTTTATAGGGATTGTATTGAATTTTAGATCATTTTGGGTAGCACTGACATCTTATAATATTGCCTTCTACTTCATGAATGTGAATGTCTTTCCATTCTGTCTTCTTTAATTTCTTTCAGCAATATTTTGTAATTTTTAGGGTATGAGTTTTCCAATTCTTTGCTTAATTCCTAAGTATTTTATTCTTTTTGATACTATTGTAAATGGGATTGCTTTCTTAATTTGTTTCATTGTTAGTGTATTAAAATGTAACTGATTATTATGTGTTGACTTTGTAGCCTGCTGCTTTGATGATTTTATTTTAAAAGGCCGTATTTTAAACAAGACAACTAGTATGATATATTTTCCTTGCAAGTATGTAAGTGCTACCAAAATATAAAACACATAGTCCTTGACTGGTATGACAAGTAAAGACAGACATGAAATAACTAGGCAGGACACCAAAATAATCTGCTTATAATTGCATGGTAAAGACAAAATATTTATAGTGGATATTATAGAGAAGATGACATTTGAGCTAGACGAGGAAGATAAGCTAAGTGAAATTCTTAGAATTATAAGTTAAATTTTATAAGGAAACATGTTATGACTTCCTATTAAATATTGATCTATTTTGGCCAATACCTCTATTTCCCTGAGGACAGGATAGCAGGATACCACACATCATATGGATAAGTTGATATGATTTTGGTGTGTCCCCACCCAAATCTCATATTGAACTGTAGTTCCCATAATCCCCATGTGTGATGGGAAGGACCCAATGGGAGGGAATTGACTCATGGGGGTGGTTACCTCCATGCTGTTCTCATGATAGCGAGTCAGGTCTCATAAGATCTGATGGTTTTATAAGGGGCTTTCCCCCGCTTTGCTCCGCACTTCTCCTTGGTGCTGCTATGTGTTTACTTCATCTTCTGCCATGATTGGAATTTTCCTAAGGCTTCCAAGCCCTACAGAACTGTGAGTCAATTAAGCCTCTTTCCTTTATAAATTACCCAATCTTGGATATGTCTTTATTAGCAGCATAAGAACAGACTAATACATAAAGTAAAACAATGCAGTTAATTTATGCAGAATGAGTCCATAATCTAGAAGTTGGGAAAGGAATATATAGAATTATCTCTTCTGGAGATTTTTTAAATTAATATATACTTGTGTCTAAGATGTTTTAGATGAAGTCTTAAGTTCATTATAAATATAATTTGTGCTTTTATAACATTGTGTTGATGGTTCTTCAGCAGTGAAGAATTTATTGCCAAGAATGACATGGATAAATGAAATATTTAACCATTTAATACATGCTTCATAGTCTAGCTTACACATCCACAGGTTGGGTGTTGTAAATTTTATGTAATGGCAGAAAGAGCCTGTTATCGAACTGTAAATTAAAGTTGCTTCATTACATAAAATATTTGAAGTTCAAGTTGATATAATTTGCAGTGTTCTTTATCCTAGTTTTTTTTTTTTTTTTTTTAGAATTTGCTCCATAATGATCATTATCCATTCTTATTTCAAGTTATTAAGGAAATATAATTTATTTCAAAAGATAATGAGCTATCATACATATTAGCATCTTTCTATTCTACATTATTTAGAAAATTGTGAAGATGAAGTTTAAAATTCTATTAGCAGTGTCCTGGAACATAAAATTTCTAAATTTAAAAGCAAAAGCCTTGCAAATATTTTCTACATTAACATTTCCTCCATACAAGTTATTTAATGATTATATATAGAAGAAGAGATTTAATTATCCCTTAGAATAATTTATGTTTCTACCTACGTTGTAATGTTTTGGCCTACTCTTTAGGTTTAATAAATACAGGGAGAAAGATTACTGACTAAATTGTCCACAAAACAAATTATCTATTAATTATATCATATTATGCTGTTTCCTGTCTATATGAAGGTATCTTGACAAACTAAGTAAGAGTTGTATTTCATAATACCTATAGATGTATTTAAATTGATAGTCTGCTCTACTGGCAGCAATTCATTTTAAAATCCATTATAAAAGAGAGTTCTGACCAGGAAAGCTGTCAGGAATATAGATAATTTAACTATGTAGGGGCAGAAAACTCAGAACTCGCAAGAGTTTGTGCTTTAGTTTCTACGTCAGTGTCTTAGCTCAGACTGCTACAACAGAATACCACAGAATGGTTGGCTTAAAAGGTTGAAATGCATTTCTCACAGTTCTGGAGGCTAGAAAAGCCAAGACAAAAGCCCTGGCAGATCAAGTGACTAGTGGGGACATGCTTCCTCGTTTTCAAATGGATGTCTTCTTGCTGTATCCTCACATGGCAGAGAAAAGAAAGAGAAAACTATCTCATTTTATCTAGTAAGGGTGCTAATCCCATTCATGATAGCTCTACCACACAATCTAATTACCTCTCAAAAGCCCCACTTTCTAATACCATCACAGTGGTGGTTAGTATTTCAATATGTTAATATTTGGGGGATGTAAATTTCACTCCTTAACACTCAGAGCTTAAAATAATTAAAGAGCATATACAGATTATAATAAAACAGAGCTGAGTCTGGCCAAGCACAAAAACTATAGGAATTTCTTCATACATGTGTTTACCTTTTTTAACATCACAGTCAAATGAGATTTTTGGTTTTTTTGTTTGCATTTGCAAGACAAAATGAACCTTAACTTTTAAAATGAGTAGGAATAATCTATTTCATTTTCTGTGCCCTCAGTAGACAGCTCAAAGATTGGATCTTTGCTTGCATCAATTGCTATGCATAAACTCAGGAAAGTCTGGATTTTTATTACTTTATTAGTAAAAAATTTGCCTGCAGTCAACAAGATGGGCTGTTTGACAGTTGCCTTGATGGATCACTCATAATTACTCAGTGTTTGACAGTTACTAAATATTATAGAGTCTATTTATCTTTAATTATTATCAGGAATGAGTTTAATTCGCTTAGAAATCACAATTTTTTTTAGGCTACAGAGTGGTGTGCAGGCATTGTAAAAGTAACCAGAATTTTACTATTGTGTTAAAAGCAAAAGGTTCAGCCGGGTGCGGTGGCTCACACCTGTGATCCTGGCACTATGGGAGGCCAAGGCAAGCGAATCACCTGAGGTCGGGAGTTCAAGACCAGCCTGGCCAACATGGTGAAACCTTATCTCTACAAAAATACAAAAAAATTAGCCAGGCATGATGGTGGATGCCTGTAATCCCAGCTACTCAGGAGGCTGAAGCGGGAGAGTTGCTTGAACCCAGGAATCAGAGGTTGGAGTGAGCTGAGATCGCGCCATTGTACTCCAGCCTGGGTGACAGAGTGAGAGTGGATAAATACCATGAAGTTATTTCAAATCTACTTCCCTTGGGCATTTTGAACTAAGCCATGTTACATTGTTAAGGTGCATCATGTCTATGAGTCTAATGATCAGATTCAGAGGTCAGCAACTTTTTCTGTGAAAACCAAATCATGACTGCCTTAGGCTTTGAAGGTCATAGAATCTCTGATTTTTGATATTTTTGTGGAGAGACAAGCTCTTGGAGCTATTTGTTCTGCTGTTTTGCA
Organism: Macaca thibetana thibetana; assembly: GCF_024542745.1. Taxonomy (NCBI): domain Eukaryota; kingdom Metazoa; phylum Chordata; class Mammalia; order Primates; family Cercopithecidae; genus Macaca; species Macaca thibetana. The sequence continues at coordinate 54,871,166 of NC_065590.1, forward strand.
GAAATCATCCAATGGACAATTTTGAGTCACATGGTCTCAGAGGAGGACCCCTACCTGGCTAACAAAGCAGTCCACATCAAGCTCTTCTGCTGCATACCAATGTGAGACGGTTGTTTCAAAGGAAAAACAATAACAGGCTGTACAAATATTAAAATAACAATCAAAAACAACAACAAAAGTTTAAAAAAATAAAAATCTATATAATTATTTAAGTTTTAAGCAACTGAATTAAATGTTCTTTTAGAACATTAAATTGAAAGAATGATATACACAAATTATGGCTATTCAGTATTGGACAGTTGGTAGATATTATTTCAGAAATGAATAATGTGAACACTTGACTTAAAAATGGCTGATGATCACCACACTGTCTTCCACAATGGTTGAACTAATTTACACTCCCACCAACAGTGTAAAAGCGTTCCTATTTCTCCACATCCTCTCTAGCATCTGTTGTTACCTGACTTCCTCAAGGATTTAGAATCAGAAATACCATTTGACCCAGAAATCCCATTACTGAGTATATACTCAAAGAATTATAATCATTCTACTATAAAGATACATGCACACGTATGTTTACTGCAGCACTGTTCACAATAGCAAAGATTTGGAACCAACCCAAATGACCATCAATGGTAGACTGGATAAAGAAAATGTGTTACATATACACCATGGAATACTATGCAGATATAAAAAAGATGAGTTCATGGCCTTTGCAGGGACATGGATGAAGCTGGAAACCATCATTCTCAGCAAACTAACACAGGGACAGTAAGCCAAACACCGCATGTTCTCACTCATAAGTGGGAGTTGAACAATAAGAACACATGGACACAGGGAAGGGAACATCACATAATGGGGCCTCTCAGGGCATGGGAGACTAGGGGAGGGACGGCATTAGGAGAAATACCTAATATAGATGATGGGTTGATGGGTACAGAAAACCACCATGGCACGTGTATACCTATGTAACAAACCTGAACGTTCTGCACATGTATCCCAGAACTTAAAGTGTAACTAAAAAATAAAAATAAAAAACCACTAGAAAATAGCTAATAATAAAAGCTGAGATATTCTAATCCACATATGCTCTAGAATTATGGAAAACATATCTGCTACCATAAGCTTGATAGGTTTCCAGTTTTTAAAGACTTTTCTAATGAGGTCTGTGCTTTGATTAACAAATACAATTTTTGATATTATTTAAAGTGTGTCAATATTTGGAAAAGCTGGATAACCCATTGAACAAGTAGTTCTTAAATGACCAATGCATGTTACAAAATCATCTTGAGTAAAATATCCATTCATTGTGTAAGATAGATTAAAATGAATTGTAATGCAAGACCCCCAAAAAGTAGAAAAAGTGTATCTATAAAGTTCTGAATTCTGTATTGCAACTGCCTTTTAAGAACTACAATTTGTTTAAGTTTTGATGTCATACAAAAAAAGAATATTCATAATTATCTGAGATGGCTATTAAAATGCTCCTCCCTTTTCTAATTACATGTCTGTGTGATAAAGGATTTTCTCCACATGTACCAACCGATATAACATACCACAATTGATTGAAGAAGCAGATAGAAGAATCTTACTGTCCTCTACTAAGCCAGCTAAAACACAGATTTTCAAAAATGTAAGAAATGATACTTCTTACTGATTTTTTGATTTTGGAAAATATAGTTATTTATTTAAAACATGTTTTATGTTAAAATGTAATGAATTTATTTTCAGTGTTAAATTATTAAATTATTTCTTTTAATATTTTTAGGTATAATTTCTAAATTGGCAAATATTGATAGCTAAAATTCACGCACACATAAGCTCCTCAGGGTTCTTAAATTTTTTTACGAGTTAAAATATTCTTAGACAAAAAGGTTTGGGAACCATTGCTTTTTTTTTTTTTTTTTTTTCTTATTGGGCTATTTCTTTTATTTTTTATTTATTTATTTATTTTTTAATTATACTTTAAGTTCTAGGGTACATGTGCATAACGTGCAGGTTTGTTACATATGTATATGCAGCACACCAACATGGAACCATTGCTTTAAGTGTCCTCCATGTCACTGGCTTTTCCCACTTTAGCATCAACATTTTAAATCCAAAGGGCAGATACTTAAGATAATAAACAAACTTGTGAGATGCTGTTTTTTAATGTATATATGTGTAATTCATTTCAAAGAGAATGCAGTGATTTCTCAAATTGGACTTTGGTTTCCTTCGATAAGATATTGATAAACCTTTAACCAATGCAGATGTGAAAATCACCCAGATCCACTCTGCTCTTCTACTATGAATGGCATATTGCCCTGATCCAGAACATCTTTATGTTTCAGAGTAATTATTACTGGTTCTTTGCATTTTAGTGTTTGATCAAGGTATTATCTTCAAATGTCACTTTCATGGAATGATGTGGAGGTCCTCAAGCCTGGATCACAGACTCTGCCAGTGACTGTGATGTTACCTGCTGTGGTCTTTCTCTCTTGCTTCAGGTAAGAACTCTGCTTTGAACATGTTCTGTGTGCTCACAGGCACCTTTTCTCTCAGCATTCTCCTGCCAAATGCAGCAAATAAAGGGGATTATAGATGGGAGGTCATGTGGTGCATCAGGGTGTTTATTTCTTTTCATTGGGGAGATTTCTGTACATATTACAGTGAAATGAAGACAAATTTCTCACTGCATAATGAAGGCATGGATGAAACCTGGATGCTATGAGTCATATATAATCCAAAATAACTACCAGAATCTCTGCCGAATCACTTCATCCTGATTACCGTATAGTTTATATGTGTAAAGCAACTAACTCAATGCGACAGTTTCAAAAGTACTTTTATGTTTTAAAATAAAAACTATGGTAAGCTGCAATTAAAAATTTATTAAAATATCATTGCATATGCTAAGAATAAAGCTATTTTTCCACTTATCTAAAAAAGAAAGAAAGAGAGAAAGACTTTTTGCCTCCACCTTTCCTATGAGGAGGTGTGTCCTGGTCAAGCTGTGGCATATTGGTGACAAAAAGGATAAAAGGATTAGTTTTTTTTTTTTTTTTTAAATCAATAGATATTTGTTTTGCCTCAAATGTCATAAATTGTACATAATAGATATTTAATATTTAAAGATAACTTATTCATTTTCTAAGATGCCTTTGTGTTTTATCATATACATTTTTCCTTTGTTTCTCAGATCAAAACAATAGAGAAAATTACTTTTGGTAAGACTTAAGAATTATAAACTAGCAAGTCAAAAATAATACCGGCAAGCAGATTTTAGTACAACAGTGCTGACATCCAGTGACTACTTAAGCTAATACACAATTTGTAAATAGCATAGGACATGAGAGAGAGTGTTTATTTATTTAAAGTTCCACTCAAAGTGAAATACTACTGCTATCTGCTTGGTTGATCAATGTATCTAGGTCAGAATCTAAGAAACACTTTGGAGAGTCATTATTTGTAAAGTCTCTGTATTATCGAAGACTACTATTCAATACATACCCATAAAATAATTTACATTAAAGTTAATGTGCCTATCAAATATGATGTACTTAAACTTTTCCTACTGTAGAAGTGTTACCAGTTGAGGGTGTTCAGGCTCTTGGCATTTTGAACAAAGAAGTGGACAAGATGCACAAACAAAGCAAGGAAAGAATGAAGAAACAAAAGCAGAGATTTATTGAAAATGAAAGGCCACTCCACAGGGTGGGAGCGGGTCAAGCAAGCAGTGCAAAGTCCCAGTCACAGAATTTTCTGGGGTTTAAATACCCTATAGAAGCTCCCCATTGGTTATTTGGCCTATGCCCTATGTAAACGAAGAGGCTACAAAGTTGCGTAGTTATTTACTGGATGTACACCCTATGCAAATGAACTGGATGTTTCCTGTCATAGCTGAAGTAAAGTTACAAAGTTATTTACTTGGTCTTAGAGAGTTGAGGTTTTTCTGTTTGATTTTGTTCTAGAAAGTTCTTAGGTTCCCTGACCCCAGACCGTATTCTCCTGCCTCAGAAGTAGAGTTAAAAAGATTTGTTCTGATTTTAAAGATTTATGCCTTTACATTCAAACATTACTACAGATACATGCTTTAGCATTCAACTATCAATACTGATGGTCACATTTTTAGAGGGGTGTGCGCGTGTGTGTATGTATGTATATGTATGTGCATATATAGGTATATGCATTATTGGTGCTTGGGAAATGAGCACCCAAAATATGGTCCCTTGACATGCTGAACTAAAGAAGCAACCTCAAAGTCTTTTTGACCTTGCCCCCTGCCCTCCCTCAATCTTTGTCTCTCTCAAAGCACAGGATGAAACTCTTCTCTGGAGCTCCCTTATCAGCCTAGAAACTGGACCTACCAAAGAACACAATTGCCTTCTAATCTTTCCTTGAAATGTCATTAACCAGAAATGATTAAAACTCACACCACAGAGGAAGAGATTGAAAATTAAATACTACACGTACAGACCAGACAATCCTTGTCCCATACTGTAGTCCGTTGTCCAGTCCTCTTCAATTCCCAGAGAGAATCATCTACTAAATATTGTCTAAGTATTGGGCCTCAAACATTCCGCCTACACATCATTTACTACCCTTCAGAATGGTCACAATTTCCCCTCTTTCTTCCTTTATGAAGAAAGATACATAAACATCTGTACCTCATTGAATTATTTAGTAACCACTCGCCTGTGATTCTCCAGTGCTTATCTATGTTAAACCAATTTGTGTGTTTTTTTCAGCTGAGTGTGCCTGTTGTCAATTCATTTTAAGTGAGCCTTCAGGGGGCAGAGGAAAAACTTTTCTTTGTCCTCTACAGTAAAATATATTTAGAAAAACATCTGTGTATTTCTTTTATTATTAACTTTTAAAAATAGAAATGGGTATTTAATTGTATCCAGTTCTTGATTCATTTATGAACATGATAATTGATGATAATATGTAGTGTCTTTCTTAGCACTGTTCTGCTGAATTATATTATTAATAGATTTTTGACTGTTCAGTCATATTTACATATGTAGATTAGTTTACTTATCTAGTCTTTCATTTAGCCCCAAAGAAGGCAAAAAATGAAAGAAAAAAAAAAAAACTATATGATCTACAAAGTGTCGCAATTTCTTAGAAACTTGCACAAGATATATTTGCAATGGCGGTAGCCTGGCCAATCTACATGGAGGCTGATGTGTACTGTATCATGACAAGCTTTATTTCTTGCTTAGGACATCTTTAGAGTCAAAGAATGCCAAGAAAAGCTCTCTGCTTTAGTAAATTACTGTTTATTCTACACAATGGACAGTGGGGATAATGACCAGAGAAGGTTATCAAAACAAGCCTTGGGAAGGAGTTCATTATTCTTCTGATGGAATATACTGCTGTTTTTATTTTCAATTCAGTTTTTGTACAGCCTAGATAATGCAAATTTTCAAGGCCTTTACAATATTGACCTTAAATTTTAGAATGCTCGACAGATATTTTAACCCATTCATCAAATTTATACTGCAATGAATATTCTTTCCCGGGAGTCTATAACAACTACACCAAAAGTTTTTCCATCAAAAAGTATGTAATCTGTATGTATTTCACAAGACCTGTATCTTCTCAACCCTGCATTTAGAGTTGCCATTTATTTCTTAGTGTTTTGTTTTTTCTAGCACTAGATGAGATAAACAAAACAAAATGACTTTTTAGCGAGTATCAGTAATGTTAATTAATTGTGGATCAATAATGAACTATTATCTATCACAAATATAATTTCCATTTTAAAGTTGTAAGATACTATCCAGACTTGCAGCTTTCAGCATTATTACCTGTCTCTGACAGATTTCTAGAATAATAAAAAGAGAGATACATTAAACTCTTGTCAATTCTGTAAATATGTAAGTTAGAGTCATAAAGTGATTGGTAAAAATTTGTAAATGAAAATGTAGCATTTTAGCAGTCCTTTTAGTTATTATATCCTTATAAAGTCATGTATTTAAAATTAAATCATCAAATTGACACACTATTTAATAGCATATTCTAAAGGACAGAGGGACTTTTTATAGGGGAATTGGAAATAACTCCTTAGTCAATAAAACAAAGTCTTTCTTCTTTATTACTTATAATAAAAAGTACATAAAGACTCATTCTATGCCATCATTATTCACCTCTTCAGTAGGGTTACAAAGAGTTCATAAAAATTAATGTTCACAAAAGTTAAGTCTTGGCAATTAGGATAGGGAAGAATATAAGACTAAAACAGCAACATAATTGCCTTAACTTCAAACCATTGTTACTTGTAAGACTTGACTATGATGGCAACTAGTTCTCAGCAGCCTACACTGCACATGTGAATAAACCTAAGCATTGGGACTTCCCACTTTTCCATGATGGATTTATTCAAGTGCCCAGAATAATCTCTAAAACTAGGAAGTATTCAGTAAATATTAGTGACTGAAGACATCATGCTCTGTAGAACAATATTAAATAGAATGCAATGCTATGTCACTGATTTAAGAGTGCTGTGTGTTCTGGATACTCTATGTGGATAGATGCCTTGATTTCCCAACTGAAATGATGGCATTCTAAGGTGAAATGTTTTCCAGCAATTTTTTTCTTCACAGCAAAAAGGCACATAGTATTTGTTCAACAATGATTAGGTGGATAATCAAGTGATTTTTCTGATATGAAAAGTAAATTTTACATATTTTTTGCATGTGACTCTCCATGGAAATAATTTTATGAATAATAATTCAAAATGCAATGTTTATTTGAAATTTACCATGCAATTTCTATACATGGCACTGTAGAAAATATCAACTTTATATAAGTTGAATGAATTGTTTTTGTGCTTAATACACAGTGCTCTAATTTCCAATTAAAATTTCACTACACATGTAATTATATCACAGATCATTTTAATTACTTAGGAGTAGTCACTTAAATGGATTACTTAGTTTTTGTGGTATTTCCCCTAGAATTACCTATGATAAAGGCCAAGTAAAGGGTCATTCTCTTTTCCTTTCCTGATAGGATTTGTCTCTAGTTATATATATTGAATGTTTGTTAATCTGAGCCATTTCTGTTTTACAAGTATTAAATATTACAGAAAACATCTCTTGCCTCCACAATGGAAAGTCCCCACGACACTGAGGGTCACCAGTGAAGTAATTTATGACACAGACTAATCTTACTCTGTGTCAATATTAAGCTCTCCAATACTTTCAAGAATGCATTAGCATATAATTTAATGCAAGTTCTAGAGCCAAAAGAAACCACTAAATTTAGAGTTTGACATGGCATTTTACTAAGATAAGTCTTTGTCTGCATTGCAAACAGATGAAGCTATGACTCTTTTGAGCTTAATCTGCATATCATCTAATATTTTCATGCTGAGAAAGCACAGGCATCATCCTGATTTAGAGGCAGTTAGCAATTTCTATATGTAAAGGCAGTGAAACAGGCAAATATTCATTTTTAAAAATTAAAAATGCAACTGGAGACGTAGGTTAGGCTTGTATTCATACTATTTGTTAAGAATAAAATAGTTATTTAAGTCTGCGAAAGCACAAATAAAAATGTATTTCTTAAGTGTTGTTTAAAAATAATATAATTAAATATTTTAGTGTATTTAGTACATGTTTCATTTCTTTTGTGACAATAGAAATAAATCAAGTTGAAAATTTTGTATTTGTTTAAATATCATAGATATTTAATGAACAATTGCTACTTGGCCAAAACAAAGTTTTGTTTTTGCCTATTTACCTACCTGAGACATATTTCTGTACATGCAGAAAATACATCTGGTGTCAAAAACAACCTCAGAGAGTCAGACAACTTGAAATGCAGAGCTTATAAGCAGATGTGGCATAATGGGAAGACTCAATAGACACTTGAGTATTAAAATATCTGATGATTGACCTTAAGAATAGCTATTATTTGCTATATAGTATTTCATTCTCGAATTATCTTTCCAAGAGCTTTTCGTTATTAACTCACATCATAGCAAACCACCTGTTAAGGTTTGTTATCCCCAGTTTACAGATGAAGACTCTGTATGAAGAGAGATGTTAAGAAACTTGCCCAGGGCCATGTAATTAGTAATAGCAGGACCCTGGATTCAAACCCCGGTGCTGTAGCTTAACTGTTTCACTTCAACACTTCTGCTACCAGTAGCAGAAATCATGCACTCCAGGTGTGGGCTTCTTGCCATTACCTTTGAAACAGTTACAACAATAATATGTACCTGATAAGTTTTTGTAAGAATGAATAATGCTAGTGGTTATTCCAAAATTTTGATAAAGTATTCTACAAATGTTTTCTCTTACCTGAATCTATATTAACATGCTTCCCTCATGGGTATGTCAGTGTGCTTATACGCATGTTTGTCCCATTCCTTAGACTAAGGGTTGGCAAACTTATTCTGTAAAAGTTACATATTGAGGCTTTGTGGACCATCAAGTCTCTGTCCCAACTACTCAGCTCTAACACATAAGCAGTCATACACATTATGTAAACGATCGTGTGGCTGTAATCCAATAACCAATAAACCTTATTGACAAAAGCAGACAAAAATAATTAGACCCACAGGCCATAGTCTCCTAGTTCCTGACTTTGATAGTATTATTGGTTTAAACATGATAGAGACACAAATGTTATATTTAAGTGCTATATTTACAGACTTTATCACCAATATGCAGCCACAGATGCATGTTAAATGGAATCTTATCTATGTTATCTGCATTATACTATGTCTTTTAGGTGGAGACAGCTGCATTCTAGCCTAGTATCTTCCCAGAACTGTTTACTTATGGGATTCTGATTATGTGCTAACTATCTCACAGTTCCAATGACAAACACATTTTGTATTTCCCAAGTGGGCAAACAGGTTGACATCTGAATTAATAGTTAAATGAACAAAAGCTACTTTCACATATATTACCTATGCAACTACTTTGAAAATGTACATAAGACAAGTAGAAGATGGAGATTTTATATGCAATGTCAAGAACCACTTTAGAAAATTTGATTCTATGTAAAAGCGAATTTCTGAGGAAGTCTCTATTATATTTAACTGGCAGCTTGACTGCTGAGCAGATGATACCAGTGCAGAAGGTGCTGCATAAATTTCTCATTAAAACAGAAACATGGACTTTTTATGTGAAAGCAGTTTAATTCCCTATGCCTGTATCTGCAGTTTGTTTCCCAGTGAACATCAAGTTTGCAAAGAGAAACCATGTATGTGTTTTTACTGCTATAAATGGGAAACTAAAATTATATGTTTAGAAAAACACATAGGGAGCAAATATTGTATGTTTTTACATGTAGTTTAATGCTTGATAAAAACAAGCATTTGTTTCTCAACTCTAGTTTTTCTACTTTGAAAACATAGATGTAATTTTGCTTAGCAGTTATGTCGCAGTACCTTGGGTGTCTTCACTTTTCTATTAAGTTGATATAAATTAAAATTTTGGCTCTCCTTACTCTTAAATGTCTCTGCTTCCAATTTTGCAAAATTCACAGTAGACTCATGCAACTTCCTGGTCTCCTGACACAAAATTCTCACACATATACACAAATACAAACACACAAACTCACTGAGAAACTGCATATCTGCAGCATTGCATGCTTTTCTGTGTCCTTGAAAAAAAAAGTACACCACTTCTCATGCAAAGGTAATTTCTCTTCCATCTCCTTTCTAGCCCCTCAATCTTCTCATGGCCTGATCACATTTTACTCTCTTTCATAACCCTCAGTCTCCCTCTCTATGTACCCATTTTCCTCAGCTGAGAAGCTCATAATTCTACTATGTCTTTCTACCTTAGATATTGCAGCTTCTCTAGCTGTTGGCTTAGTTATATGTTTTTTATTTCTGTTGAACATCCTGAAAAACTAGGCTCTAGTTACCATTTCCATTTTCTTACTATATTTTAAACATTAATGTTCTGTCCCTACAAGTATTTTATAAATCTTATAAATCTGACTGTGGATCATTTTGACAGTCTCATGAAAATTATGAGTTTTTGCCCAAAATAATGCATATATGTAGATAATTCTTTACATCAGTTTAGGGTGACCAGACGTTTTGATGACCACAAGTGACACATTTATCTTAAGCTAAACATCCCTACACTTCTTTCCCTAACCAGCTCCCATAGGTTCTAGTATCACCTAAGTAGACATGAATCCTCAATCCATGAGTCTTTTCCCTGTCTCCTTCAAGACCTCCAGATCTTCTACTGAACATCTCTGTTTGCATGTTGCATATCCAGTGTCTCCAAGTGGCCCATCATATCCCTCCAAAACTATCTCCTATCTTATTTCCTATTTGATAAAATGCAATATTATAGCTAAAAACCTTGAGGATTACCATGACTCTCTTACTCTTTATATATGATCTGTGAGAAAGTCATTTTTACTATACTCCTAAATGTCTCAGATTTTCTTCATAATCTTTTTACCTGTGGATACAGTTTTCTGATATATCATTTTCACCCATACAATCACAGGTCTTATAACTGGGCATCATTATTACCTCCTACCGCCTCCATTCTAAAGTCAGTCTCAACTATAATATCCCACAAGGGGATTCTATACACTAAAAGTAATACAATCACCATAACTTAGGTAAAAATTATCAAACTCTTGCCTGTATTTCCAACTTCATGCCCTGTCAGTGTGTTATACTTAGCCTGACTTGTGGTCATAGTCATTCCCCAAAGACACAATGATGATTTGGCTTTGCAAACCTGGTTGACTCTGGTCAGAATTTTCTCCTTTCCTCTGACCAAAAAAACTCCTAGCAAATCCTTAGGATTCAATTCAAGGACCAAAGACTCAGGGAAATCTGATCCAAAGTACCTTTCTCCATGCCCATAAGACCTATAGTAAAGAAGCAGGACAATCCAAAGAAAGAAAATCAAATACTTAAGTATCTTACTAAAGGTGAGATTGTTTGAGTTACTTTTAATTTTTTACATAATTTTGAAGACCGATTTTTATATTCTTCTAGTTTTTAACTATTTTTTACCATTCTTACACCAGTGTCTCAAATACAATATGTTCTCTAGTTGTATAGATCTACATTTCAATAACTGTGGTATGCAAAATAATGACTCCATCCCCAACCTGTGCAGGTATCCACATCTTAATCCCAAGAACCTATGATTATGACAGATTATATGACAAGGGGAAATTAAGTTTGCAGATGGAATTAAGCTTGCTAATCAACTGACCTAAATTAGGGGACTTACCCTGTATTACTTGTTTGGGCTGATCTAATTATAAGGGTCCTTACAAGTGAAGAGAGGTTCCAAGAGTGAATGGTCAGAAGGGATGTAACTCTACTTGTTTGAAAGAGGTGTGGGGAGAGGGCACAATAAGACAAGGAATATGGTGAGCCACTAGAAGATGAAAGGGGCAAAGAAACAAATTTCCTCTTAGAACATCTGGAAAGAAATACAGCCCTGCATTTTAGCCTGGTTAGACCTGTATTAGACTTACTACATTAGAGAAATGTAAGATAATACATTTGTGTTGTTTAAGCCACTAAGTTTGCTGTAATTTTTTTGTCACAGCAGCAATAATGACTATAACGACTAATGTTCACCACATTGACATTTCTACTACTGGACATATATAACTGTGCAAAATATACTATTAGAAAAATTAGGGGGCAGAGCAAGATGGCCAAATAGGAACAGCTCCAGTCTCCACCTCCCAGCGCAATCGACACAGAAAACAGGTGATTTCTGCATTTTCAACTGAGGTACTGGGTTCATCTCACTAGGGACTGCCAGACAATCGGTGCTGGTCAGCTGCTGCAGTCCGACCAGCGAGAGCTGAAGCAGGGTGAGGCATCGCCTCGCCTGGGAAGTGCAAGGGGGAAGGGAATCCCTTTTCCTAGCCAGGGGAACTGAGAAACACAACACCTGAAAAATCGGGTAACTCCCACCCCAATACTGCACTTTACCAAGGGTCTTAGCAAATGGGCACACCAGGAGACTATATCCCACACCGGGCCGGGAGGGTCCCACGCCCAGGGAGCCTCCCTCATTGCTAGCACAGCAGTCTGCAATCTAATCGCAAGGCAGCAGCGAGGCTTGGGGAGGGGCGCCCGCCATTGCTGAGGCTTAAGTAGGTAAACAAAGCCACTGGGAAGCTCGAACTGGGTGAAGCTCACAGCAGCTCAAGGAGGCCTGCCAGTCTCTGTAGACTCCACCTCTGTGGACAGGGCACAGCTAAACAACAACAACAACAACAAAAGCAGCAGAAACCTCTGCAGACGCAAACAACTCTGTCTGACAGCTTTGAAGAGAGCAGTGGATCTCCCAACATGGAGGTTGAGATCTGAGAACGGACAGACTGCCTGCTGAAGTGGGTCCCTGACCCCTGAGTAGCCTAACTGGGAAACATCCCCCACTAGGGGCAGACCGACACCCCACACCTCACACGATGGAGTACACAAATGCACAAGCTTCAGTAACCGACTCGATCAACTGGAAGAAAGAGTATCAGCGATTGAGGATCAAATGAATGAAATGAAGTGAGAAGAGAAATCTAAAGAAAAAAGAAGAAAAAGAAGTGAACAAAGCCTTCAAGAAGTATGGGATTATATAAAAAGACCAAATCGACATCGGATTGGGGTACCTGAAAGTGAGGGAGAAAATGGAACCAAGTTGGAAAACACTCTTCAGGATATCATCCAGGAGAACTTCCCCAACCTAGTAGGGCAGGCCAACATTCAAATTCAGGAAATACAGAGAACGCCACAAAGATACTCCTCAAGAAGAGCAACTGCAAGACACATAATTGTCAGATTCACCAAAGTTGAAATGAAGGAAAAAATCTTAAGGGCAGCCAGAGAGAAAGGTCGGGTTACCCACAAAGGGAAGCCCGTCAGATTAACAGCAGATCTCTTGGCAGAAACTTTACAAGCCAGAAGAGAGTGAGGGCCAATATTCAACAATCTTAAAGAAAAGAATTTTAAACCCAGAATTTCATATCCAGCCAAACTAAGTTTCATAAGTGAAGGAGAAATAAAATACTTTACAGATAAGCAAATGCTTAGAGATTTTGTCACCACCAGGCCTGCCCTACAAGAGACCCTGAAGGAAGCACGAAACATGGAAAGGAACAACCGGTACCAGTCATTGCAAAAACATGCCAAAATGTAAAGACCATCGAGGCTAGGAAGATACTGCATCAACTAACAAGCAAAATAACCAGTTAATATCATAATGGCAGGATCAAGTTCACACATAACAATATTAACCTTAAATGTAAATGGACTAAATGCTTCAATTAAAAGACACAGACTGGCAAACTAGATAAAGAGTCAAATCCCACCAGTTTGCTGTATTCAGGAGACCCATCTCACATGCAGAGATACACATAGGCTCAAAATAAAGGGATGGAGGAAGATCTACCAAGCAAATGGAGAACAAAAAAAAAGCAGGGTTGCAATACTAGTCTCTTATAAAACAGACTTTAAACCATCAAAGATCAAAGGAGACAAAGAAGGCCATTACATAATGGTAAAGGGATCAATTCAATAGGAAGAGCTAACAATCCTAAATATACATGCACCCAATACAGGAGCACCCAGATTCATAAAGCAAGTCCTTAGAAACTTACAAAGAGACTTAGACACCCATACCATTATAATGGGAGACTTCAACACCCCACTGTCAACATTGGACAGATCATTGAGACAGGAAGTTAACAAGGATATGCAGGGACTGAATCATCTCTGCAGCAAGCAGACCTAATAGACATCTACAGAACACTCCACCCCAAATCAACAGAATATGCATTCTTCTCAGCACCACATCACACTTATTCCAAAATAGACCACATAATTGGAAGTAAACCACTCCTCAGCAAATGTACAAGAACAGAAATTATAACAAACTGTCTCTCAGACCACAGTGCAATCAAACTAGAACTCAGGACTAAGAAACTCAATCAAAACTGCTCAATTACATGGAAACTGAATAACCTGCTTCTGAATGACTACTGGGTACATAACAAAATGAAGGCAGAAATAAAGATGTTCTTTGAAACCAATGAGAACAAAGATACAACATACCAGAATCTCTGGGACACATTTAAAGCAGTGTGTAGAGGGAAATTTATAGCACTAAATGCCCACAAGAGAAAGCAGGAAAGATCTAAAATTGACACTTTAACATCGCAATTAAAAGAACTAGAGAAGCAAGAGCAAACGCATTCAAAAGCTAGCAGAAGGCAACAAATAACTAAGACCAGAGCAGAACTGAAGGAGATAGAGACACAAAAAAACCTCCAAAAAATCAATGAATCCAGGAGCTGGTTTTTTGAAAAGATCAACAAAATTGATAGACTGCTAGCAAGACTAATAAATAAGAAAAGAGAGAAGAATCAAATAGATGCAATAAAAAATGATAAAGGGGATATCACCACCGACCCCACAGAAATAAAAACTACCATCTATACTATACTATAAACACCTCTATAAACACCTCTACGCAAATAAACTAGAAAACCTAGAAGAAATGGATAATTTCCTGGACACTTACACTTGCCCAAGACCACACCAGGAAGAAGCTGAATCCCTGAATAGACCAATAGCAGGCTCTGAAATTGAGGCAATAATCAATAGCCTACCAACCAAAAAAAGTCCAGGACCAGATGGATTCACAGCTGAATTCTACCAGAGGTACAAGGAGGAGCTGGTACCATTCCTTCTGAAACTATTCCAATCAATAGAAAAAGAGGGAATCCTCCTTAACTCATTTTATGAGGCCAACATCATCCTGATACCAAAGCCTGGTAGAGACACAACAAAAAAAAAGAGAATTTTAAACCAATATACCTGATGAACATCGATGTAAAAATCCTCAATAAAATACTGGCAAACCGGATCCAGCAGCACATCAAAAAGTTTATCCACCATGATCAAATGGGCTTCATCCCTGGGATGCAAGACTGGTTCAACATACACAAATCAATAAATGTAATCCAGCATATAAACAGAACCAAAGACAAGAACCAAATGATTATCTCAATAGATGCAGAAAAGGCTTTTGACAAAATTCAACAGCCCTTCATGCTAAAAACCCTCAATAAATTTGGTATTGATGGAACGTATCTCAAAATAATAAGAGCTATTTATGACAAACCCACAGCCAATATCATACTGAATGGGCAAAAACTGGAAAAATTCCCTTTGAAAACTGGCACAAGACAGGGATGCCCTCTCTGACCAGTCCTATTCAACACAGTGTTAGAAGTTCTGGCTAGGGCAATCAGGCAAGAGAAAGAAATCAAGGGTATTCAGTTAGGAAAAGAAGAAGTCAAATTGTCCCTGTTTGCAGATGACATGATTGTATGTTTAGAAAACCCCATTGTCTCAGCCCAAAATCTCCTTAAGCTGATAAGCAACTTCAGCAAAATCTCAGGATACAAAATTAATGTGCAAAAATCACAAGCATTCTTATACACCAGTAACAGGCAGAGAGCCAAATCATGAATGAACTTCCATTCACAATTGCTTCAAAGAGAATCAAATACCTAGGAATCCAACTTACAAGGGATGTAAAGGACCTCTTCAAGGAGAACTACAAACCACTGCTCAGTGAAATAACAGAGGACACAAACAAATGGAAGAACATACCATGCTCATGGATAGGAAGAATCAATATCGTGAAAATGGCCATACTGCCCAAGGTAATTTATAGATTCAATGCCATCCCCATCAAGCTACCAATGAATTTCTTCACAGAATTGGAAAAAACTACTTTAAAGTTCATATGGAACCAAAAAAGAGCCCGCATTGCCAAGACAATCCTAAGTCAAAAGAACAAAGCTGGAGGCATCACGCTACCTGACTTCAAACTATACTACAAGGCTACAGTAACCAAAACAGCATGGTACTGGTACCAAAACAGAGATATAGACCAATGGAACAGAACAGAGTCCTCAGAAATAATATCACACATCTACAGCCATCTGATCTTTGATAAACCTGAGAAAAACAAGAAATGGGGAAAGGATTCCCTATTTAATAAATGGTGCTGGGATAATTGGCTAGCCATAAGTAGAAAGCTGAAACTGGATCCTTTCCTTACTCTTTATATGAAAATTAATTCAAGATGGATTAGAGACTTAAATGTTAGACCTAATACTATAAAAACCCTAGAAGAAAACCTAGGTAATACCATTCAGGACATAGGCATGGGCAAAGACTTCATGTCTAAAACACCAAAAGCAATGGCAACAAAAGCCAAAATTGACAAATGGGATCTAATTAAACTAAAGAGCTTCTGCACAGAAAAAGAAACCACCATCAGAGTGAACAGGCAACCTACAGAATGGGAGAAAATTTTTGCAATCTACTCATCTGACAAAGGGCTAATATCCAGAACCTACAAACAACTCAAACAAATTTACAAGAAAAAAACAACCCCATCAAAAAGTGGGCAAAGGATATGAACAGACATTTCTCAAAAGAAGACATTCATACAGCCAACAGACACATGAAAAAATGCTCATCATCACTGGCCATCAGAGAAATGCAAATCAAAACCACAATGAGATACCATCTCACACCAGTTAGGATGGCGATCATTAAAAAGTCAGGAAACAACAGGTGCTGGAGAGGATGTGGAGAAATAGGAACACTTTTACACTGTTGGTGGGATTGTAAACTAGTTCAACCATTATGGAAAACAGTATGGCGATTCCTCAAGGATCTAGAACTAGATGTACCATATGACCCAGCCATCCCATTACTGGGTATATACCCAAAGGATTATAAATTATGCTGCTATAAAGACACATGCACATGTATGTTTATTGTGGCACTATTCACAATAGCAAAGACTTGGAATCCACCCAAATGTCCACCAGTGACAGACTGGGTTAAGAAAATGTGGCACATATACACCATGGAATACTATGCAGCCATAAAAAAGGATGAGTTTGTGTCCTTTGTAGGGACATGGATGCAGCTGGAAACCATCATTCTTAGCAAACTATCGCAAGAACAGAAAACCAAACACCGTATGTTCTCACTCATAGGTGAGAACTGAACAATGAGATCACTTGGACTCGGGAAGGGGAACATCATACACTGGGGCCTATCATGGGGAGGGGGGAGGGGAGAGGGATTGCATTGGGAGTTATACCTGATGTAAATGACAAGTTGATGGGTGCTGACGAGTTGATGGGTGTAGCACGCCAACATGGCACAAGTATACATATGTAACAAACCTGTATGTTATGCACATGTACCCTAGAACTTAAAAGTATAAAAAAAAGTATTTCTTGGAATATACCTTAAAAAAAAAAAAAGAAAAGGAAAATTAGGAAAAACCCTGTAAGCAAATTAAACTTTGAAAATCCAGTAAAGAGCACTAACAATACCCAGAAATCTTAGTTTTTAATTAAATTGCATGGTTTTATAATGTGTCTCTAAAGATGAAATAAAAACCAGTAAATTAAAACTTCAGAAAAATCTACAGCTAAAACTGCTTCATCTAACACATTTTATCTAAATTTTATGAATAGTTAAAAAGAAATATTTTTGGAAAATTGATATATTAGGTAAAATGGAAATAGATAAAGTTTACTTTTCAAAGCGTTTTCATTTAGATATTTTTAAAACATGTCTATGTTGTTTTGCCTTTTTATCCTGCTTTTGAATTTGACAATTGTCCTGTGGGAAACAGTACCAATTTAAAGCCCCTAGTTCTGCCAAAAAAATCTGTTAGTTTCTCTGAGCCCTAATCCTGGACACTTCAAGAATGAGGTATATCCTTCTTCTGTCAAATACCATTGGGAAAATGTGGCTGCAGAAGTCATTTTATTTCTTTTAGTTAATTCAGTCTGAAGTCTTAAACCTCTGCTTTCTCAGCATGCCTCTGAAGCTTCAAATACATTAATAAATTATTTCTGGTTTTTGTTCGTTTCTTTCTTTCCTGTTTCTCTTGTTAGTCTGACAGGAACACTAGTCTCTAGTTATTTGACCCTATCTAAAAGTGGAAACACCTCTGACTTTAAAATGTTTTAAAATTTAATGACGAAAGTTTTCTTGCATCATTTCCTAATAGTAACACTGGTAGACTTTGGGGAGAAGGACTTGGAATAAGAGAAGATAAAGGTGATTGGGTTCTACCTATGATACTGTGAAAAGTTTCCACATTTGATATCACCATACAGTTGTATTTTAAAACTAGCATTTTGTATAGCACACCTGTCATTTTGAAAATATTTGAGAGTAATGATAAAAAGATATAGTGGGCCTATTTTTCAACCAATCTTTCTTTTCTTTCAATTAGTTCTTGCTTAATCCTATTTTCCTGGCACTTTTCCTTTTCACTGGCAGTATTAATGGCCAGTTACATTTCATTTTAGTTAGAAGAGAAATTACTATGTCTTCTGGTTAGAGGCAGCAGGAATATATGAAATTAGTTGATGAGGTTTGTATTAATAAAGAAGTTTAAAAATATAGAAATTAATCCATAAGCTATACACAATAGTGCTTATAAAAAATTAGAAACATCACAAAGTACATAATACAAAATAAACACTTATCACCCCAATCACTTTTTACCCTTTCCTAAGTAAAAGAAAACATCTATGTTTATTTCTAATGTTATGCAAAGGGAAAAATTGCATGCATATAATTATTTCATAAAGCAATTTAGAGATTTATTTAAAGGCATACAGTTTTTAGTATCTTTCATGTTCCTCAAATTGAATTCCACTTTCATCATTTGACATTTTATGAATCAGCAAATTTCTTAACCTCTCTCTAGCTCAGTTTGTTCATATTTAAATAGAGGAAGTAGTTGTACCTACCTCACGGTATCTTGGCAAGAATTAAATAAGTTACTATGTGTAAAAGTGCCTGTAGTTACATACCTGGTAGATTGTAAGTATTATATAAATATTCATTCTTATTGTTGTTCTGCTTTTTATTATTATGTTTCAGGTAATGTTTTAGACACTGAGAACTTATCAGTGAACAAGGTTGAAAAATACTTTGATCAAATAAAGCCTACATTCACATGGAAGGGTGGGCAGATAATAAGCAAGGATAATCAAACAACAAGTATATTATCTACAAGTACTGCAGATAATGTGAAGTTTGGTGTAATAGACTTGGTTAAGGCTAGGTCTGAAGGGACGGAGGGATTAAGCAAGCCAATTCTGGTAGAATATTTAAGGAAGACCTCTGTAAGATAGTGATAGCTAAGCTAGAATATAAAAAGTGCTAGCCTCATGAGGATTAAAGAAAACACATTTCAGGTAGAGAGAAGAGTAACCAAAACAGTCTCTGGTGAGAGAATGAGTTTGATGTTTCCTGTAATTGAAAAGTTTCATGTAATAGATAGATAAAAAGCAGTAAGCCTGGGAGAGTGGAATAAGAGAAGGGATATATAAAATACAGGGAGAAGGCCTGTTACTGTCCATAATAATGCAGTAACTGGTATGAGACTTGCCCTCCTATTGTACACAACCATACACTGGAAAAACTGTATATAGTAAATACATCCAGTTGTTGGGAAGCAGGCTGTGTCCTGTGCTAACCTAGGATGCCAGGCTGGAGCTATTTTCCCCAGTGCAGGGAGGGAGGTGGGGCCCATGCAGGCTGGCCATCTTGCAGAGCTAAGAAAGCAGAGATCATACATCAGGACTGCTGAAGGGGCTGAAGAGCAGGAGGGACATGTTGCAGGAAGTCAGGGACCCCAAACAGAAGGACCAGCTGAAGCCATGGCTGAAGAACATAAATTGTGAAGATTTCAAGGACATTTATCCCTTCCCCAATCAATACTCTTGTGATTTCCTATGCCTGTCTTTACTTTAGCCTCTTAATTCCATCATCTTCGTAAGCTGAGGATGAATGTTGCCTCAGGACCCTGTGATGATTGTGTTAACTCCACAAATTGTAGAGCATGTGTATTTGAACAATATGAAATCTGGGCACCTTAAGAACAGGATAACAGCTATTTTCAGTGAACAAGGGAGATAAACTTGAAAGTCTGACTATCTGAGGGCCGGGGGGAGCAGAGCCATATTTCTCTTATTACTGAAAATGGGTAAGATAAATATTGCTGAATTCTTTCCCCAGTAAGGAATATTAATAATTAACAGCCCTGGGAAAAGAATGAATTCCCAGGGTGGGGCCTCTAAAATGGCCACCCTGGGAGTGTCTGCCTTATGCAGATGTAGATAGGGATGAAACACGCCCTAGTCTACTGCAGTGCCCCCAGGCTTGCTAGGATTAGGAAATTCCAGCCTGGCAAATTCTAGTCAGACCGGTTCTCTGCTCTTGAACCTTGTTTATCAGTGACAATGTGTGCACAGCTGGACATAGAAGTTCATTAGTGATTCTAGTTTTGCCCTGACCTTGTGATCTCACCCTGACCTCCTGCCTTGTGATCTTTTGTCACCCTTGAAGCATGTGATCTCTGTGACCCACATCCTATTTGTACACTCCATTTTGAAAATTGCTAATAAAAACTTGCTGGTTTTATGGCTCAGGGGGCATCACGGAACCTGTCAACATGTGATATCTCCCCCGGACACCCAGCTTTAAAATTTCTCTCTTTTGAATGCTTTCCCTTTATTTCTTTTTTTTTTTTTTTTTTTTTTTTTTTTGAGACGGAGTCTCGCTCTGTCGCCCAGGCTGGAGTGCAGTGGCGCGATCTCGGCTCACTGCAAGCTCCGCCTCCTGGGTTCACGCCATTCTCCTGCCTCAGCCTCCCGAGTAGCTGGGACTACAGGCGCCCACAACCGCGCCCGGCTAATTTTTTGTATTTTTAGTAGTGACGGGGTTTCACCGTGGTCTCGATCTCCTGACCTTGTGATCCGCCCACCTCAGCCTCCCAAAGTGCTGGGATTACAGGCGTGAGCCACCGCGCCCGGCCTGAATGCTTTCCCTTTATTTCTTAGACCAGCCGACACTTAGGGAAATAGAAAAGAACCTACATGAATTATTGGGTGTGAATTTCCCCCGATAGAGACAAGAGGAGATATCTGTACCGTGGGTGAGGAAAGGTGGAGGGGTGACCTAGGAATCTTCGTATGGAATTCAGTGACAGATTTATGGCAGAGAGCTGAGCTTTGTATACATTGGATAAGACTCCACAGGCATTGCAGAGAGAAGATGCTAAGGAGCTGACAGCAGAACTGAGATATCAGAGGTCATATAACTTCTAGCCAACCAGGTGGAGGAATGTTGCTGAGCCTCTTCAGTGTTCAGATACAACAACAAAAGAGCCAGACATTGATGGTGGGGAAAATATTATTCCTTAGAACAACATTTGGAAAATATTTTCTGTTAAGGGCCAGATAACAAATAGTTTTACCTGTGTCTGTCACATATTCATCTTTTTTTTACAAGCCTTTATAAATGTAAAAAATATTCTTAGCTCTGAGCTATGCAAAAATGGGCCAATGAATTTTGCCATCTGGCCATAGTCGGCCACCCTGTGCTGTAGTGTAATTAAAGTAGTTCCCTCCTTACAAAGAGTAAAACTGCTTGAATAAGCATAAAGATCCCAAAATAACTTATCAACTTATCAAAAAAATCAACATTTTTTAAAGTAAGAAAATATATTTCATAACTCACTATAATGTATTATCAACTATGTGGAGCATAAACATAAAAACATGAGTAAAAGCAGCAAAATGTGACACATAATAAAAAAACAAAAAAGAGAAAGAACTGATAGAAACAGATGCCAAAATTACCCAGATGTTGAAATTAGCAGACAGGAATTTAAACATCTATTATAAATATGTTCAAGAATGTAACAAAAAGGGTGGTCATATTGAGTGAACATATGGGGAATCTTAGCAGAGAAATGAAAACTATTTTAAATGTACCAAATTGAAATTTGAGAACTGAAATATAAAATATGGGAAATGAAAAATTCACTGGATGAACTTAACATGGAATTGGAGACACCAGAGTAAAGGGTCAGTGGTCTATAAAACAAATCAATGAAAGTTAACTAATATGAATAGCAGAAAAAATAAAGTGAAAAACAAATAAACAGAGCCACCACGACAGTTAGGACTATGGGACATTATCAGACAGTACAGTTACATGAAATTGGAGTCTCAAAAAAAAGAATACATATTAGAGCACAAAAAAAAATTCAAGAAACTTATGAATAAAAAAATTCTCAAATATGGTAAAAATTATTTATAACCTAGAGATTCATGAACCTTACTGCACCTCCAGCACAATGAATACAAAGAAAAGCATGCATAGGAATATCATAATTATGCTGATGAAAAGCAAAGTTAAAGAAAAACTCAAAAATCAGAGAAGAAGGATACTTCAAAGAGGAAAACTGTGATGCAAATGCTAGCTGATTTATTTCCAAAGAAAATGAAGGCCAAAATACAAGAGAAGAAATCTTCAAAAAGCCAAAGAAATAAAAAGACCTATCAATCCTAACTTGTATATCTGGAGATGATATCTTTACAAATGTATTAAAATAATTTTTTAAATGGTGATAAATGGAAACTAAAGGAATTCAATGTCAAAATGTCCAAACTCGGAAATCCTAAAGGACATTCTCTAGGGTAAAAGCAAATGGAAAGTAGAATCTACACAGAGAAATAAAGAGCAGTGAATATGGAAAATATATTGTCAAATATAAATACATCTCTGTATTTTTCTCCTTTTGCTATATTTTAAAAAAGAGATTATCCCCTTAAACCCAGCTGGATTAGAGTAAGTCCAGTGAAAGCCTTTCCTTCCCAATGATCAAAATTAAAATATCGGCACAAAATAGAAGGAGAAGCATCTGAGGCCTCTGAAAAGTAAATAATAAGCAGATGCATTCAGAAGGGAAGTGAATACATGAAGAAATGGATAACAGGGGTGAGTTATTCATTTAGTTTTATTTATTCAATATTCTATTGTGGCTTTGAGCTGAGGGCAGGCGCCTCACAGAGCTGTGATGAAAGAATGATCAGATAAAACTTCAAGAGGAATCACATTTATTTGGCCAGAGGCATCTGGAAAAGGAATTTATTAAATAGAAAAGGTAATGGGGGAGTGTCTTTTTTTTAATTGATTTTAACTTTTTTCTTCTAGCTTTGACTTAAAGTCAGCCCTCTCTCAACATTCTTCAATCAATAGTCTAAACTTAAGCTTTAAGAAACTGAAACATAGAAGTGCCAATTCAACTCAAAGTAGATAGAAGAAATAATAAAGGGAATAGAAGAGATCAACAGAATTAAAAACAAAACTAACAGAGAAAATAAATTAAATAAAAAGTTGTTTTTCTTAGTAAAAGGATGAGAAAAATAATGTAAAAGACATAAATTATGAGCATAAAGAATGAATGATATTTTACATATGTTGAGGTATAAGAAAATATTACAACTTATATCTGCTTATGACAGCTTAGATGAAACAGATCAATTCCTTAAAAGATAAACTGCCAAAACTAACTCAACAAGAAAATAACTGTAATATTCCAAATCTGTTAAGTAAATTAAAATTTAATGTTAAAATCTTTCAATAAAGTAAAAGCCCAGACCTAGATGTATTTATTCACAAATCCCACCACTCATTTAAGGGATAAGTAATAAACACTCTATAAAACAGGAATTGAGGGATCAATTTCCTGTGTGTTTTATGAGACCAAAGTGAACTCCAAATATCTAAGACAGGTCTCAGTTAATTTAGACAGTTTATTTTGTGAAGGGTAAGGACGTGTGCCCATGACACAGCCGTAGGAGTTCCTGACAACACGTACCCAACGTGTTAAGAGCACCATTTAGTTTTATACATTTTAGGGAGACATGAAACATCAATCAACATATGCAAGATTAACATTGGTTCAGTCCAGAAAGGCAGGACAACTTGGAGCAAAGGCAAGACAACTTGCAGCAGGGAGGGTGCTTCCAGGTCATAGATAGATAAGAGACAAATGATTGCATTCTTCTGAGTTTCTGATTAGTCTCTCCAAAGGAGGCAATCAGGTATGCATTTATCTCAGTGAGCAGAGGGGTGACTTTAAACAGACCGGGAGGCAGGTTTTCCCTAAGCAGTTCCCAATTTGACCTTTTTCTTTAGCTTAGTGATTTGCAGGACTCAAGATTTATTTTCCTTTCACATTTCCCCTGTTTTCTTTTATAAAATCTTTTGGAGAAAGCATTTTAGAAGAAAATGAGTCTCTAGTCTCATGTTTCATCTGATCTTTCATAGCTAGTATGGTTTATTACTAGGCAGGTAGGTCTTGAGTTATTAGGAAAGCTCATTTTAGCAGGTTGTTAAGTCTTATGTCCTATAAAGAGAAGGAGGAAGGGAGAAAAAGACAACAAACAAAACAATAATCCTCAAAAATCAATAAAGGCCACATTACTCTAAAGTTCATACATCAGTATGTGGGTATGAAAGTGGCTTATGCATGTAAATAGGTTGTTGTTTTCTGCTAAAGTTTAAGTTTTCTAGCTTCAGTTCACAGGGCTTTAAGAATTTGCTTTTAATGACAAAAAATGCAATTACATTTGCACCAACCTAATAACTACAGGTGTATTATAGCTTTTGAAATATAATAATTCTCTCTCCAGTTTTCCATTTTTACTAAAGACAAATCATGGTAGGACTGATTTGTTTTATTATACTAGCCCTGATTATTTGTATATGTTGCAGCAAGAATAATTATTTTTTACATAGGCTTTTAAATTGGCTTTGATGTAATTTTGTTCCTTAGAAGGAATCTCAGATGAGAATTTTTAAAATCTGAGCTCAGCCATGGATTTGTACCATCGAATAACTATGAGTTGGTTAAATTCCTCTCCTCTTGAGGTCCCAAGATAAACGTGGGCCTTCTGGGCCTGTCAGAAAGTGACATTCTTTACTTAACACAAGTCAGGAATCCTGTACAGGGACTGTGTAGACAAGGTATGAGGCCAGTTATCCCAAGGGGCCTTTATTGGCTCCATAAGTCAAGTTTGATTCTTTAAAGGAAAGCACACGATTCCAGTCAAAGTCTTGGTAAAATAACAAGTTTCTCCAGTTGTGTCCTGTTACAGATAAAAGCAGATTCTTACTGCACTTATGCAAACAACTGTATTGCCATAAGTCACAAATAGTTTCCAAAATCTGGAGAAATCAGTTAGAGAGAAAAAGATATGCTCCAAATTTTGTTCATAGGAGTATACTAACTTGTTAAAACCTGTCAATAGCTCAAAAGAAAAGTTTTCTTGACTCTGAAAAAACAAAACAAAGGATCAGCAACGTTTTAAGCAAAAAGTCAAAAACATTACTTCAGTCTTCTATTAGTTCAGTCCATGCAGTTAATTCCTGTTCTGCTTGATATACATGAACATTTCAGTTCTCCATGAGTCCTGAAAGTTTTTCCCCATTCTGATTTCACAATATCCAAAGTTATCAGAAACCTGCATTCAAGAGCACCTGTTAGTGTTTTATAGTGGATTATAACACCACCTTTTAAAGAGGACCAAAATAAGACAATTGTCCATGGATAACAAGAAGTTTTAAGGCAGCCATAGTCAAAGACACAATTAACAAGGAATTTTTTTATACAAATACAGTGCAAATAAAACTAAACACCATTTCATATTTGACAATGTGTCCTGTATAATTTTTATACCAAATAAGCCAAATTATGTTATATTTTGGACTCTAGGGAAACTAAAATCTTAAAGGATTAACTGGATCAGAAAAATACATAATTTATAACTTAATTTTTGAAAGTTTGTCAAATATCAAAGGTTTAAAACACTTGATATTACAGTTCAATGTAAAATAAATCATTCATTTGACCAAAGTAATAAGTGAAGGATTTAAAAAAAAAGACAAAAACTTTCATTCTGTGTGAGGAGACTGAATTTTCCAAACAATAGGCTCTAATAAAAACAGCATGAGGCCAATTAAGTTTGTTTTTCACAATGTTACAAACAATCTATAAAATTTTAATCCTGACCAAAAGATATAACTTTCTTAAGCCTTTTATAACCTTTATAACCTTTATTAAGGAGTCAGTTAATACTTCAAGAAAACCTTGTTAATCTGACACAGGATCCCATATGCTGGTCTTGCATCAATGTGCCTTTGATATTAATGATTAATTTATAGAGAAATTGAACTTATATTATCTCTCAAAATCAGCACTTGCATCTCACATGCCCGTCTTTTCCACAATAGTCTCTGGGACTTGAGGAGCTGAATATCTTTAATTTCTGAACCTTTGTCTCAGTAATGACATTTATTTTGATTAGCATCTTCTACTGGGCCTAAAGATGAGGCTTTAATTGCACTCAGTGTTTAACATTTAGCAGGACTTGATTTCCCTTTTAGACCCAGGAGTCAAAGCCCTTTAACTCAATGTCACAAGGACTTTAAAAGCACATACAGAAAGATACATGGATGTAATAACCTTAACTTAAAATAATTTTTTAAATCTCAGCTTTTTTTTCCTTAAGCAAAACAATACTTAATAATAATGGCATAGGAATTGTTTCAACAAACCATAAGATCTGTTAGGCCAGTTACCAAAAGGCTAAAGAAAAGACCTTCTGCACTGCACAGGATATTATGTTGGAAGAAAATATTTTCTTTAGACCTTTATGAAAACATTGTTAGCATCGGGCCACAAGAAAGAGAACTTGAGGAAAAAAACTTATATGAGTGGAAAATGAGAAGAAGAGAAAACCAAAAACAGTGAGATGCAATAATAGCTGAACTTTAGGTTTAAAAAAATTAAAATCTCTTACAATTTATTTAGAGTAAATCAATCCCTTAAAATAATTTTATTGTTCTAACCAATTATTTACTGTATAAGTTTTCTGTTTACCTAATTACCTAATTATTTTACTTTAATTGTTTATGTAGATTATTTATGGAAACTGCCATAGACATCATTTAAAGTTATGGAAACACCATTGCAAAATTATAACTGAAACAGTGAAAATGATTTGACCTGACTCCATCTTGCTTCTAACCTCCTAAGTTGTCCTTGTTCATTTCTAGGCATAGACTGAACTAACTTTGGGAGAAACTTAGTTTATAGTTCAGCTTTGAAACAAGGACAATAACAGTCCTTTCCCAAAACAAAACTGCCTGTGAACTACATGACCAAAGCCACAAGATTAGAAGTTATGATAATCTTACTAGATTCAAGATGTAGCTACTTTCATTAAACAAATATAAATGTCTTATTTATTAAAGATTACCCAAGCAAAAATCATTCTTCTGTGGGGTGACTTTATATTTTTGTAACTCCTATGCCAAATTTTGATACCTTATAATATTTAGCAGGGAAGGTATGAAACTGCTTGATTAATAAATGTAAATAAAAATGTATGCTGCCAATTCTTACAACATTTCTAATATTACGTTACCAATAATTTTAAAGCTAGCTTATTTATTAAAGGTTTTACTTAAGTAGCATAAACTTGAAAAAATATTTGATAAGTCATTTCTTTTTTCCTGATAAAGCATTTGAATCAAGTGCTTTTGTTTTCTTAAGTCAATTAATTAGAACTCATTTATGTATTTTCAGTAGGGAAACATTCTGTACATAGCACATAAATACATAGACATATTAGGCATGCCAATAGAAGTATATTGCATAGGTTCATAAAAGCCTTTTTTTGCTATGTTAGACTTTCAAATTCTTGATAACCTGTTTCACTACCCTAGTCAGTTGTCAGCTAAATAGCCTTAAATTTACATAT